>NW_019213854.1:0-46740 GCF_002532875.2 Varroa jacobsoni | reverse complement strand
AATTTAACGTTGTTGACTAGCAGTTCACCACAGACCCTTCTCAGTCAACTCTGAACGCCGTTGAAGTTCTAACGTGATAAGTTCAACTCGTCCGTACATAAAAACGCGTTATATTCCATCGGCTAAAAGCTGTCGATCGCCTAAAGCGTTTACGCCATGAAATTAAGTGTGGTGGTGGGTACATATCAACATCAGGTATCACTGCAACCTGCAATGACCTTGCACTAGGCCTTTAATAACGGGCTGGTTGGAACGTAATCTAGTAAACGACTCTCGCAAAGATATGACACATTTATGGCCTTACACGTGGAGATCGAGGCTATAATGGACGCATTGTACTCGAACCATTATTTACGACACTTCAAAAAAAGGAGCGTGAAAATATAATCTTGGGTAGAGTATTTGCATACCTTCATAACAGCAGCAAGTAACAACGATACCGAGAATCATGTCTCTATTTATAATTCCCGTAGGAGCCAATGTATCGAAATAATCCAGGAAAGAACAATTATTACAGCCCTCGCAAAAGAATCAGCAACCTCTAAAGAACATACGCCACTAAACTGCATGTTGCTAAATTCTAGTTAGTTGTATTGTATTTAGCTACAGCTCAAACAAGGCGTCTATTAAGAAAGTCTGCCTAAGAATCTGCTATGTTTATACTACAGAACAACTTTCCCTCAGCCAAATCCCTCTAGAATATTACCTTATCTTAGATAAAGAACCACCACTTAATTTAATGTTTTTTTAAAGATCCAATGCAGAACTGATAAAATTACCTTATTGAAGAATCCCTGCCAGACTATTCATTCAAATGGTCATCTATTTTTTGTATATATATGTATATACAACAAATCGCATTCACAGTTCGCTGCCGAAGGTAAACTTCTGCATATTACTTTAGTATTCAACGGCTTGCCACGGCTGTTCGCGCGTCGCAATACATGACTCATTCGAGCTAGGGCAAACCCCTTTGCATGCCGACATTGGGGCATATGTATCAAATGCGGAAGTTCTACCGTCACACACTGGATGATGTACAGCAAAACCTTCGGTGGTCCATTAATGCAAAAAAGGATTATGAGGATCAAGCAGGCATAAGTAGTAATAACAAACGGACGAATGATGAAACATTTAATACAAACAATGTGATGGGTTTTCTTATTTTTGTTGTTCCTGCGACCCTTACCTCCCCGCCGGCATTGGCCGCTTGCTGCTGTATGCTGTCACGGGAGCAGGGGAAGCAGAATTTGTGCGCCCCAACCGATGGACACTGTACAAAGTGGGTGTCCTCCAGCCGCTGCTGGCACAGCGTGCACTTCAAAGTGGGAGCGGACTCGGCGCCACCCCCGGCCGCCGCGCCTTTGACCCCGCTGCCACCGGACGACGCGGCGTTTGAGGCGGGTCCCCCAGGACCAGAGGCCGCTGCTCCAGGTCCCGCTGATGGCTGACCGGGCGTCGCCGATGCGGCCGACGCTGGGGATGGTGGCGGACCCTCCTGTGAGGGCTGCGCCGACAGCGAGTGGCGGGACTTTTTCGGCGCGACGGGAGGTGAATGCCGTCGTGTCGATGGAGGTGGTTCAGCCGATACCGAACTTCCATGATGAAGACCTGACGAAAAAAAAAAGAAAAACAGGAAAAATAAATTACAAAGAGCAGAGTTACGGAGAAAATGCGAATCAAGGCCAAAAACAATGTTATTAAATAGATAATTTTATAGGCAAGGTAAACATGGTTGGGTTTATGGCAACTAGCTTAATTCAAATGTGTCTTGGAATAATAAACAAGTTTGATAATATATCGCATTTATAAATAGCTAAATCTCAATTTCACTTTATCTGTGGCAAACCACTACACAACTAGACTTGTCCCATCACATATGTATATTTGTGGATACGCGATTTCCTACGAATAGTTTTTGCTCATAGTTTTACCCTTAGCTATCCGTGCAATGTCCAAGAAAATGGTGCCGCAGATATTTAAGTTCCATTGCTCCTACCGATGTCATCAACATGGATTCACTTAATAACCTTCAAACTCCTGGCAACAAAAGGTCCCATCATACTGGCCTAAAATACTTTTCTACTATGCAAGGAAGCTATGCAAGGACGTACATCGATTATATTCCCATAGAATTAAAAAAGGATCGGTTTGGACGCCCGTTACGACTTATCTGTACCTCTGTCAGTGTAGCCCAGGCTAAGCCGCGGACCTTTGCTGAACTTCTAATTATATATTTTTCTTATAGTTAAAAGCGCTTCAGAGCCGGAAAAGAATCTCAATTCAATTTCTCGCATTATTATTTTTTCTACCCATTTCAACAACAGAGCTACCACTATGTCTACGTGTATAGTGCTACCATAAACTCACGTATCCTGAACGTATGCACACATAAAACTGTCTGTGTATGACCGCCATTGTTACAGCGCTTCGGGGCTAGACACTACTTCGATGCTTTGACCCGCCCTGTCGAGTGCAAGTTGGCCAGTTAGCGAAATATGGTAGGATTGCTAGCTATGGCTGTATAACCTATAATATTATTAGTGTCGTTTAGTAGGAACTGCCACAGAAATCGGCGTTAACGACGCTGAAAGACATGCGCGGCGCGATGTTCGCGCACTGGATCTGAGCTGAGTATAGCGTATTGCAAATATTGTGAGCGCAGACTGCCAGACACACAAAAGCACACATTATCTAAGTCCAGCTGGTCGATCGTTAGCGGATTTAGCACAGGTCGTACCACTGGCACCGGCATCGCCATGAGTGTGGCACTACAAGCCGCCGAGTCGTCAAAAGAAGGACGTCAGCTTTCCGGCCGGCCGGCCGGCCAGCCAACGAACCGACATGCGGCCAAAAAGATGACTCACACAGCGAAGGCCCACGAACAGCACGAGTCTCCAAGCAGACATGTGGGCAGGCGTTCGGACTGGTCGGCTGGATGACTGCTGGTACACACACTTTTATGTTTATACCATCCATGTCTTTCTGGGGTACTTTTTCCATCGAAAGGCAGTCGCAGAAAACAACAACAATGAATACTATAACACGAATGAGGAGAATATAATAATCGTTAAACTGCAAGTGTATATATATAACGTATGGTCTCGAATAACGCTCTTAGATAAAAAAACAACAATTATTACATATGTAGTAGTAAGAGATTAAATAATTAGAGGGACATACCTACGAATTAGAACTGAAGCCACGTTTATTGGTTCGGCTTACATCAACAGGAACAAAAACTTCGAATGCTTTGATACATATATTCTAGTAATCAGATACACAATATATTAATTAATGGAACCCGCATTGGAAACGCATTGAAAAAATGCACATAATTACATTCTTCGGCTGATCAAATGTTTCCATTGATGTGGGCTTAGCTTTTTGACCACTCCATGGATACGCTCTAATCCGACACGGGTGTCAAGTACCAACAAAACGAACTCAGTACTAAGATATTCTATAGAAAAGGTCCTTTCGATTACTGTCGAATATCCCAAAGCGATTGCCGTGCAATATATAATACACAACCATTGTGCCAACATTATTATATCGGGCGACTGCACCCTCAACTACCCAGTCATACTGTTATTAAGTATAGACTTTCAAAAAAAAAATAAATAAGTAAAGTGATATGATAATTAGTAGTCTGTGTCGTTTGGAACACAAGGGCAAGTTCATAGAGCTCAATTTAATAAGCGACGTTGAAAATGCATTCACATCTATATAATAGCTTAACTAATCGTGATCATTTTCTGTGAACATTAACCAACCGTTCCTTTCTTCGTGTGGATTGCCGGCTGAAGGCGCCTGTGCAGAGGCCAGACCTTGCTGTGCTAGCGCGCTGAGAGGCCCCTCCGGCGACGCAATACTACGTGTCAATGGGGACAGGGTAGCACCTACCGGTCCTGCAACTTGCGCCGCACTGGAACACGCCGAAGGGAATCCTGGGCCTGCTGCAGGAAGTCCATCATCAATTTTATGGAACAATAAAAGACAGACAAAAGAAAAAGGAAGGTATACAAGTAAGCAATGTGGCTAACAGCCACCA
The DNA here is from genome assembly GCF_002532875.2 of Varroa jacobsoni. Lineage (NCBI taxonomy): Eukaryota > Metazoa > Arthropoda > Arachnida > Mesostigmata > Varroidae > Varroa > Varroa jacobsoni. The sequence goes on along the minus strand of NW_019213854.1, from coordinate 42,686 downwards.
TCATTATTGGATATTGTATACAGCCGGTTAGGACCAGCACTCGCAGTAAGATAATCTGCTTATTTCAAAAGGATATAATATTTTGTAAAATATATACAAAACCTGAAGTAGAATTAGATGCTGTGGGATGCAAAGCAATGAATATTTGAAACAAAATGTCAATCCACTGATATTTGTGTAAAAACTGAAATTCAGTAGCCTAAAACACTTAGGGTATCATTCCGTTGATGACAGTGGCTGAAAAATAATTACCTAGAATTGGTGATTGACTCATGGGAAAAAGCAATAAAAACTAGCTTAGGATTTAACCGGAATAAGAGGGAGATCAAATAACTGTTATGATTTTATGCAGACGAGTAAATATCATTTGGCCCGCAAGAATAATAAGAGTTTGTTAATTTATTTTATAACGATCATTATTATCACATACGTCTAAAAGACAGTGTTATCACTAGACCACTTGTAACTACATTGTCATCTTCCATAGGAGGAACTATCTTACCTTAACTTAGGCCAATCTATACGATCACACCATTTCTTTTCTCCTTTCATTTGACTTACGTTAAAATATTAATTCGCGTAACCATCATTATAACCAAACAGGGTAAACTTGGGCCAGCATTTTCTTCTTTCATTCAATTCAGCTGAGTATTTTTTGCGTCTCGTAGAAGTTTTGTTAAATGATCAATAAGTGAATTGCTTGTTTTTGTACCAGCTCCCAAGTTCCCCTATGTTTTCAAAGCTTCAAAGGCAAGCTGAAATCACGTTGTGAGACCACTGATATATTGAGTTACATAACATATATCTAACCTTATATGGAACTGATTGCCGTCGATGCTAATTTTATCGAAAAGTTGCAGTACAACCTAGCTTAGTATAATCGGGATGTGTAAACATGAAATATGTATTTGTTCATTTGTTGTACGACACTCTTTATGGTCAACAGTACATATCGCATGGGGCTGTTTCACAACGCACCGTACGGCAAAAGATATCGCGACTGGTCTTGATTATGGATAAAGTTCTAATGTAAATAATTATTTTTACGAGGATAATGCACAATCACGATAATTATCATCACGATAATTAGGCTTCAGTTGGGCCTGCTGGCTTTGAAAAACAGTGCACACCTCGTTTCTATAACTCCTCACTGTATTGTTTCCAAAACAAAATGCAATTCGTGGATGTGCCACCACCTGGGTCGTTCAAGACCTGTCTTTACATTACGCAGATAAATTTCGTGTGAAGCTAAAGCAAACAAACCATAATTTTTCATCTGGCAGCAAATGATTTGCCTTCGCCGAGCACCGTCTTTTTTAGAAGAAGAAAAGTTGTCATTATGGCTTTCTGTCTTACATTTTTTGAATGATTTCGCACAAAGATATTATTATCCGCATAGTGTAGCCTCTGGCCCATATAGCCCCATTTTAGCTATATGGGCCTGGATATCAATCTTCGACGTCTATACGGGTATATTTTTTTGTGGCGCCGACTGTATTCAAAAATTCCGTCCAGAATATTTGCGTGCGTATAACTCTCTGCTACCCTATACTTATGTAGGAAGGAAACCGAAGGCAATGCTCGCCGCGTGTCTTTGTATTTTTTTAAGAAATGTTTACGTTCTTTATCTCAGCTTCTTAGCTCATAGAATAAGTTATAATAGCGTGTTCTACTATATATCTAAGCACGTGTAACATCGACAAATCACTTCCTAATACTTCCTGCAGTTTTATCATAATACTACTAACTTGAATACAAGTTACATATATGTAAGTTCTATGGAATAGCATTAATCGCAATAAATTGTTGTTCTTATTGCTTCAACAGACTTGTATAGGCTGTGAGGTTAAAACTATTGTCTGGAAGCCGCTGCTGCAACCCCCTTCTTCCTTTCCCTCGTACCTCTCGCTCTGCACTTTACAAACTCGCAGAGACCAACACACACACACACATATACACTTCTATACACTAGATGGCAGAGAGAGAGAGAGAGAAGCAATAGGATCTCATCACACAGTAGCATAGTGTGAGTCATGGTACGTTGTCTGGCCGTGCACTAACAGCAATTGCATCTGTAAGATCATGATTTCATCCATCATCGGCACTGCTAACGTTAACTGCCCGCTGGAACAACTGACAGACAGAACGCGGTCATCTACGGCGTCATTCTAGAGTCATACAACTTCCTTCACATGCTTTCCTTGAAGCGGCCGAAGCGATTATTGGAAATATGGACCGACATTTGTTCTCCCAGTCTTTTGATCTCCTTTCAACGAGGACTATAATCACTGATTCAACGCCGCCGCTTACCGTCATCTCGAAGATGTCACAGCAGTGACAACATCAGCAGCAACAAAATCATGGTACACGATAGAACACAACTAGTCTCCATCTCGTTCTTTCCTTGAGAGCGTTGTGTAGTTGCCGTTGCTGGCGTCAGCGTCGCGGCTTTTGCTTAAGCGCAAGACAAGGTATTCCAGCTGCCGAATATGACAAAATCAGCATATCCAACCGGCCACCAGTCAATAACCGGCCGGTTTATGCAATGTCGCCTAGATGCCTCGGCGGATGGGCTGGCGTTCGCCTTGTTGTTCGACAATAAATACGATTCCCGCTGAAAATTTAAGCGTAGGCTTTGCTTAAATTGGCATTGGTAAAAACGGAAACACGACCAGTGTCTACTCGCCCTTCTCTTCACTCGCCTGCAATCGTTTACAGTAATACTGCTAGGAGTAGTTATGTGCAGTTATAATCATAACAGGGCAATTCGAACGATGAAAATTGATCCGTTAAGTACTGGCCCACGGCGGCGGCGCCGCCACCGACACCACTAGCATGTTCGACGCGCGCGCGCAATTTTCTTCCTCTCATTCTACTCCGTACTGTTTGTCTATTCGTGAGGACGCTCTTGTCTGTGTGTGTAGGTGTGAGTGCATGCGTGCGTGCGTGCGTGTGCGCGCGCGCGCGCGCGCGCGCGCTCGCGTGTGTGTGTTTGTACAAATGTTATGCATGGTTTGCCTTCATGCTGCTAGCTGTACGCCGCCAGTAGGCTGGAATGATAATGTCCCTGGCAGGGTAACGAAGTGCGCCATTGTCGTCTGCTCTCGTTCTAAGCAAATCATCCTCACAATTAACAGCACCAGTACCACTATTACACTACGGTACTTCTGCTACAGTTCGAGCAAAATAGATGTCGCGCCGCCGCAGGTCGCGCACGGCAAAAAAAGACCGTGACGTCACGAGCTCACTCACATCATACAGACGAACGACACATCGACGGACAGACAACGGAATGGGCAGGCAGACAGAGAGACGAGCGGCCGCTACTGCCGCTAGTCTTTGATACAAAGCAGGCAGAACAAAGGAGACAAGAGTTACTGGGATATGCCCAGATGGGCACTGTAACATTGTTGCCAGCGACAACAACGGTTGCTTAGCTGACGCGCGATATACATTCCTAGTTAGATATCCAGATATAGATGGATAAATGTGTGGTTTACGTCACCAGGACCGCATGAACCTATTGCCTGCTGCATTAGCAACGCTAGTGGTAGTTGTAGTGAGAGCAAAAATACCGGCGCGATGGATGGTGGTGAGGGAAATTGAAGCCGGAGAAGGAGAATACTCAAAAGGACAAAATGCGCTAAAATGGTATTCCTGATGTGACTATTGTTAGTATTTGCATCGCTGCTGCTATTGCTGGCATTACTAGTGACAGTTAAGATTCTGGAAATCTAGTACGCGACTAATAGTAGAACACACATACGCTTTGGGAAGGAAGCAAGAGACGGTGAAATTAATTGGTGTCGGCTAAAACAAGGCTATTAACGACCCCTATTATTATTATCATCAGATGAAAATAACAATATATATATGTATATATATATATATATATATATATATATATATATACATAAAAAGTGTAGAAGCTAAGTAAGAGAGAGAACTTTAGTCCATATGATATTTTAATTTCTCTATTATTACCTATGATGAACCACGATAAGCATGTTGCCAGTTGCGTAACTGGTTGCTTTGTATTCATTAGAATTATTGACGATAGAACGCTGTTACACTTTTCTTTCGAAAGGCCAGAAAAAGTAGTAGAAGAGGATGAGGTACGAACGGTCGCATAAGAAAACGTTTTTACCTAGCGTCCACTTTAATTAATTAAAAATAATCAGAAAGCTAAGTATTTACCCTGATATATGTAAGTTAAGCAGGCAAACATGTTCCCAGCTTTATTATATGTAGTCCGAGCTTGTCGTCGACAAAATAGATAAAGGACAGACGGATAGATATATATATATCGAAAACAAATAAGTCTGTCTTTTGTTTATTTTGTCGACGACAAGCTCAGGCTATATAGTTGGTAGATCGTGTCTCCGCGATAGTGAAGCTGGGAACATATCTGCCTACTTAAGTCAGAAACTCCTCGAATAGGTTCGAATCCGGGGATCGACACAATTCCTTTCGGGCTGGAACGAACCAGCCGTCTGAAGTAATATCAAGCAGGCGTGGAATAAGATCTTTAGGCAGCGAATAGCAACTCTGTGGATTGGCGGCGATGACTGTGGCCACCAACGCTAACCCACCGCTACTGCCTATTTATTTATGGCTCTGCGTTACCTGCCTGCCTGCCTGTCCTTGTCTATCCCAGCTCTGAGCTATAGTGTGTGCTTGCGCGTCTAAGTCTTTCGGTTGTCTCAGGCTGCACCGCGACCGACCGTGCTTCACTCAGCAGTGCTTCGCTCACTAGTCTACCATTTGGCCTGCATCATTTACTAACATGACCACTGCTGAGTCAACTTACCAGTAAGTAAGAGAATCACCAGTGATTCTCTACCCCTCATAGTTTCTTCACATTTCTACTATGGAGAAATGAGCAGTTGATTATAGCGGCCATTCCGCTGATGGTATCGTCGTTGCTGGTTCACTGACTGCGGAAAGACTGATTGTTATGAAGCGCGCGACAGCTACTGCAACCGCGCTAATATGACGCACTTGCTGTGAATACAAATATAATAATCGAGTAATTCATTTCGCTTTTGCACGTCTCCTGCGCGTACTCTCTTTCCCTTTGTCGGCGTGCCTTTCTTGTTGTTTGCCCGTCTGCACGCTCAGTGACATGCGTGCTCGGCGATAGCTGTGGAAATAATGGTGGCGGATCAGCTGGCTTATTTTCTTTTGTGCTTCTTCTCGTCATTAACACATAGGCTGGAGGGCAAGGGACGTGGGTGTTCATTGTCGGAGAATAAGTAAACCTTCGCAATGTTGCTGCCACGGTAGCACCGGCCAAACACAGGCCTAAATTTAGCCTGACAACAGTAAAATGTAAAGTCGCGGAGTACACGAACGGACGGGCAAGGGAAGCAGCGCCATAGCACTTAGATGTCAACTCTGGGATCGCCGTACAGGGTTAGTCGGAGGTGGGGCGACGAGGAAAAAAGTATGACAGATACACAGATGAACAATATGTACGTATACACACGGGGGCGACATCAACGGCACCTTGTCTCAACAGTAGCCATGGAAGCGTTTAGTAGAGGCCACTGCAATCTGCAGTCCGCAACACGAGGTCTTGGGCGCATAACATTGGAATTACTAACGGACACGTTCAACCGACTGCTATCCGACTGAAGGCGCATTTAACTATCTTTTAATAACAATATGTTTAATCACTTAAACCTTGTTGCATATATCAGATCTCAAACAAGAATGAGAAAGGAAGCAGCGAGAAAACTATCGATATCAAAGTTTAGGTGCAAGAAACGCTGAAACGCAGAGAGGCACGCGCGTATTTGATTCGTCAGTTCAATAGGCAAAGCGATTGTCAATGATCAATTATTTGAGAACAAGTTTGAGCAAGCAAGGAAGCTTCGCCGTAGCACTTAGTCATTTGTTAAGGAACTACACTACTTTCCTTTTATGCGATCGAAGAAAGGCTAGAAGACGGAAAGTTTTATCCGTGTATCTGTACACCTCCACCTTAAAAACTAACCATCGCCGGAAGCTCTGTATGACGACATAACGAACAAAAGCTCCTTTATCCGAATGTTGTAATCAACGCGACGCGGCGCACAAAGCTGCTCGTTCTACATAAATGGCGGTCAACATAGACGTCTCCTAGAGGAAAGCATTTGTGCAAAAGGTCATGGGAAGATAGCGGGAAATACCATTCTGTTGTATGGCTTCAGGCAGGGCACAACGCGTCACTGTGCACCGTGGCAGCCGGCGTTGCCGGCTCTAGGTGCGTCAGATGGAAAGATTACAGGTCTAAACAGGTAGAAGGGCGTGAGCGTAGCGAGCGAACCAGAACAGTCTTCGACTCGGGAGACAGCACAACTGATTGCAAAGTCGTTGGTTTTTTACCGCTTCGCATGAGCGGTCGAACACGTCAGTGGATCGGTGCAACCTCGATATTAGAGTGTCTGCTCTACAAATGAGATTATTTCTACTGCAATTGGTGTACCCAGGCGACCCTAAAGCACGCATGAGCTGGCTAAAGAACACCGAGCAAAAAAACTCGCTGAATACGCCATTCAAAGGGCATAATATTAAAAGCGAGCAATGAGGCCAGTTCGACATAAACAAGCAGAACCTAAAATGTGTTAGAGATAAAACCGCATGTTTTGTAACATCGCAGAGGACACGACACAGTTGCCCGGCCATAGTGTGACTGAGAACTTTAAAAGATATTGGTTCAATGCGCGCCCAGTTTTGTAACAGTTTCATGCAAGAACTTAAATGTTTGTTCAATAGCGCGATCCGTAAGCGTTTTATTAAATTTAATTATTTTCGGACAAGTTTCATAATATATGTACAGATGCAGCAGAGAAGAACTTCCCATTTGTACTTGCGCCAGCTTTTAGACACTGATATTTCTAGGCTTACCCAGAATGGCGCCGAGTGCATCTCGGGTATTAGACTTTCACAAATGTATTTATTGAGGACTCGGAAGCTAATGCGGCATATTTTAACACTAGAGACATTTTACCCCCGCCTTGTATAGCAGACTACGTCACACGTGTCGCATGGTTATCAATCGGTAGATGATGCTCAGAAGCTGTCTGAATCTCGCGCGTTCTTTTGTGCTACTGCCGCGATACTCGGGTTGATATAAATGGCGACTTTCGATGGGTCGTCGTCGGCCATCTCTTTTCTCCAAATCCTACTTCTGGGTACAACTGACCGTGTTGGACTAACGCCGTTTTCACTGATCTAACACCACAGTCATCTTTTAGATAGGAGCCACAGGCAAAGACTTAAATAACATGACGTTATTCTTCGAGCCTTATTGTCTCGCAATAATAACAACAACAACAGCAACAACAACCTACTGTACTTTTTCAACAATTGCACTACACGTCTCGTAGGCTCGAGTTAAGAACTATGGTACTTTATAAAACTAGTATCCGTTTAGATTACTAGCAGTACTTATGACTGGTATAACAAGCTTGCGATAAGTTACTTGGTATAACTTAGCAGCAAGAGGCTTTAACTATTAATTCAAATAGTTAATCATAGTGCAAGAGAGTACTTCTTCGATCCGACTGTTGTTGCTTACTAAAAAATATATTCATATAGGACCAACTCGCACGAAAAATAATATAAAAATAATAAGAAATTTTTGAGTTGCCAATATTGATTGTCGATTTGTGCATCTCAACTTGCAATTAAGCCCCGCTGGAAAGCAAACAGAAAAACATTTAATGCACAGTGCAGTGAACGGCCTTGAAGGCAGGCACAATATTAGTTTCCTAATAAAAGAGCTACAAATGCAGCCAAAGCTGTAACTGGTAAAGCCTATTTGCCTAACTGCTCTAGCAAAGGCCGAACAGAACGAGCTGGGATTCCTATTTCGTCAGAAAGTTCAAATCAAAACTTATACAAGTTAAACGCAACGGCACTCAGGCAATATTTACTTGTTAGCTTTAATAGTTTGCGGAGCTGTATGATGAATGTCGTGCAAATTGTCCACGTTTGTTACATTAAACTTAGTATTTTTTAAAACACGTTCTACCTTTTGTTTCCTCATTCTCCAAGTCGATTTTCACGACATCGAAAGGAAAAAAGCTTTCGATTAAGCCGTTGTTTCGCAAAGCCGTGGCCCGCCAGTAGCTAGTGCGAGAAATCATTGTCACCTGTTGGACACCTATAATGCATGTGGCATACGACGTTGCCAACGTATATATGGCCGTATGAAGCCTTTCCACCGCGCATATAAGGCCCATGTGAACGCACAGAGCAGCTATAGAATACCAATAGCGACGCTGCGTGTGCTTCGTGTATGTCGAGATAATAGAAATCGAACATTTAAAAATAGATGGAACAAACGAGTTAAATGGAATAAATTAAAAATGGCCAATAAGAAATATCAAAGACTGATTACGAGAGTGTTTATTCGATGATTGCCGTCGTTGTATCGGCGGCGGCGACGACGACGACGCTGACACGTCGTCCTGTGTAGCGCTCGTGTTTGTTGTTATATGGGTCTTCGTTGTTTTCAGCCGCCTCTCGTCCGCTTAACAGATAAAGTCAATTTGTATTTGCTAGCGGAAACAGCCAAAGTCACACAGAAAGGTAAACGTCGAATAGCGCAAGTATGATGGCTATACAAATCCGGCACAGTAAAATATTTGCTAGTGAATGCCATGATCGGCTGTTTTCTACGCGTTCCCGTACCACTGACGCCATCCGCCGGGGGTAAAAGTATGATTTACCTAGTCTTGCTAGTCCAAATGGCGTTTTGCTTTACTTTAGCGCTTTTACCTAGAGAGCAACGTCGCTTCCGAATTAAACAGATCTGCTCTATATGGATCGGCGATTAAGTATCGAGGTCTACTTCGGGAGCTGCATTTGGCTTCACGTTGTGCCCCGTTCATGATTACAATGAATTACATAAGCCACCAATTACCACAGCCAAACGGGCATACGGTTGCCATTGCCACCGCGGCGATGTCGAAGCCGACGCAGCGTTCATACGAAATATTGGAAAGAAAGACCAGTAACTGCCGCTGATATTGCATCGCGTCGCCACGGCACCATGGATCATACGTTTGTGCGGCCGTGGCACATCCTATGCGAACCGCCAATTAGTACATAACATGAATATTGACAGTAACATTTCGTGCGTTTCCGCGGACGTTACCGTCGTCGACATAACTAAATGAACGCCAACGGACCGCTGTAAGTGCCAAGTTCAAAGATGTTAACGCCTCACGTAACTCACCTACGAGAGTACCCGTCTATACATCGGAGAAGGGGTAGTATTAGTAATCATAATAATCTAGGACAAATTAAGCGGCGAGAGTTTGATCACGGCTGTTGCGTCGACTGCTCACGCCGGTCCTGTATCTGTAGCTCGTGACCATTATCCCTTTATGTATGCTATGTACAAATAATAGCTGGCTAGTTACGATGCGCAGGCATCAGAGTGACGTAGTATCAAATATTGCATGAAAATAATGGATGTGAGCAAGAGGCGAGCGAAAGTTAACGAAATTATCACTCAGCACAAGATGGATGAATCATAAAACGCACCAAAACGGGGTATGAATGATAATACCTGTCCCTCTTTCACTGACCCAAACATGGCTGTCAGACACGGCACGACGAACGAGTACCACTACTAAGAACGTTTTCGATAATATTAAAATTCGAATTGTCAACAGCTAGCCAAACGCATAGCGGACTATAGAAAGCTGATGATGAACTATGCAATCCCATGTTTGGCTGCCTTCTTTCATATTTTAAACTAGCTAGGTCTTCTGCTCGATGATAGGTCATTACCATGCCCCACTTGTATGTAGCTGTTTCATTAAATAACGGCAACGAACAAGACAATTAATGACATCCAAGGACTACTGGTCCTTTCACTTCCTTTTCATCGAGTTCCGTCCGATCAAGCGAACGAGTAGCGCTCTCTGAGAGCGTCGTACAAGCGACTAATATTATAGGTCACCGTTTAAAACGTGTGCCTAATGAAAGAAGAAAGGTATAAAATGTTTCATACAACGCACAAGTCCTCTCGCATCCGGTAGACGTAAATAGCTACTGTAGTTTGTGTACGTACACTTTTTCATAGCAAATTTAAGTTATCATAACTGATTATGTATAAGCTGTTTGTCATTCTTCTTCATGATTGCACCATACCCGTTTCATAAAACTGTTATAAGACTATCTCAGCACGCGTTGCTGCAAACATCAGTAAAAACATAACACCGGCTTTCATTCAGTGCCACCTGTAATTTTATTGTCATCGCTACTATCTCCGGAGAGTCAGTTTCTTTCGTTTACTCTTCACCTTCCTCGCGGATGACGCCATTCGCCTCGATGTAATCGTAGCAAGTTTCTCCTGCTGGCAATGACTGGCTTTTCACCATTCCCGCCGTTGATAAAACAAAGTACAATAATAATATCTCCTGCCTTGGCTACCGTCGCTGTGTTTTTCTTTGTCCGTTCCTGTATGGGCTATCCGAGCATATAGTCTAGTCAGTGCCATCTCTCGCTGACGCCAGGGAGAAAAAGACAGGGGCCAGACGACCGAGGCCAAACAGAACAGAAACCAACGGAACGGAACCCGCCAGACAGAACAGTATACAACGCGCCTGCGCGCGTAACCCAGCGGCAAAAGTGCGCACACGACGACGGCATAACGCCAGCAGTAATACGACTTCTTCTATTTACTCTCTGCTCTCCTTTTGTCGCTATCAACATGAAACGAATGATGACGGCGATACCAATGGTGTGAAACTGACAAAATAGGCCAAAACAACAGAGCACTAACGGCCGGACATATAGTATAGGTACTGGCTGATCGTCGTCACCACCGTCAACCCCGAAATATGAAGTATCTGTTCCGAAAACCTCTTGCTTCTACTGCTGCGGTTAAACCCCAACGATTTTTTGGCAGACCTTAAAGAAAGGCACACTCAGACAAATATATAATACTTTGCGTATGTCGTTCCCATCGACATGACAATGTGAGTACACGCATCCATAAATACGGCTGCCATCACGATGCACGTATGCAAGCGAGCATTATGGCTTCGTGAAATAAACCTACGCACGCCTTTTCGATTAATCCAGGTCCGTGGGCCTGCTCTGTACGCATAGACCCATTATAGCCCAAAGATTCTGGCCCAAACCAGGGTACCAAGTTAATTTGGCACCTCGTGCCGCTATGGGGCACGACGTCGACTGGCATCAAGGACTCCACAGCACACGATATTCCCTTGCCTGTTTGCGGCTGTGCCGGTTCCGTTGTTTGCCGCTGGTTGCTTGCCGCAGTACAAAGGCAGCTGTACGAGCGGCGGCGGCGGCTCCAGGGCAACGGCGGTTGTCCTGGCTGGCACCCGTCATCGCTACCCGCAGCGTCGCAGCGGTTTGCCAGAACAACTGAAGTAGAACTGGAAAGCCGCTACAGACACTGCTGCTTCTGTTATCGTTTCTAGCTGACTCAGTCTAGCTGTTGCCCTTCACTGACGTGAAACGTTTTTTTCACTTGCCATAACCGGCGTCGTACGCCGGCGACTCGCTCGCTTGATCGGATAACTGCTAGTCTAGATAGCATAAGCTGGCAGTGGTTGTCAATGCTGCGGAACGTGGCCGTTGTGTGACGCGCTCACGTAAAACTTTGCCAAATTCACCTGCTGTTCGAGAGGCGCGTCTTTGTTGCCTAAAGGCTCGTTATTTTGGTACTGGACGGCTGCCTGCTTACTTGCTGGCTTTGTTGCGCCGTTAGGCCTAATAGGATGAGAATTTTATGTGAATTAGCTCTCGCCGTCACTGCCCTGCTCACTCCCGCGGGAGGCAATGAACGAATCAGACACAGCAGTAGCCTTGTCGAGCCGATCACCGATGGCGGTTACGCCAAGCGACGAATCAAACGTTTGCTTGACCGGTGGTTCGAAGTCAGAACATTCACTTCTATAGACTGCGAACACTATCAGAGGAGCGACAATATTGCGATTCGTTCTCCGGGCCGCTTGTGGCTGTATGGAGTCATGACGGCGATCAGCTGAAGTTTTAGCCGGGGCAGTAACTGGCTAGCCGGCCGGCCAGCCGGCTGGCTGGCTGGCTTGCTAACAGCTAACTGACGGAGGCGAGCTGGCGCCGCGACGCTGCTGTTGAGAAGTTGAACTACCTTGAACTGCTGACAGAAGCATGCAACGTTAAAAAGGACAATACAAAATTGCTGCCAAAGATTCGTCTGCCTGGGTATAATCCGACGTCGAGCAATCCACACCGTGTCTGCGGTTACAGTTGCGATATGTGTACATGTGTGCGTAATGGCGTTTGGCGGAACCGGAAAACACGACCCTGGCTGGTATAAAAAGCCCGACATTACCTATATTACCCCCTCAGGTTGTTGATTACTGTGTTAGGTACTGTTTTCCTATGGCTCCATTACATGCATAATTACACGAACCAATAAACCGAAAGCTCCATTAAACATTTAACACAAGTCCCAATAGCATCCAAATCATATATGTATACGCGTTTTATTAAACAGTTCTAAATACTATAAGTACACTGAAAGATTGATATGAGACCGTCTGCAGAGAGGGTCTATCTATAGAAACGTAAGGCATTTTTGTTATACGCCACATTTAAGTTGACTAGACACGTGAACAGCCAGCTGTTTCCATCATCACGATTCCTAAGGAGACCATAACAATTTTTGATATAACTCGCTGAACAATATAACCTGTATCCATTAAATTTTCTGCATATCACGTTGCCACAACACGTGGGGAGTAAAGGCGCCCTTGAGTAGCAGTCTTTTGTTTATTCCGTGGAATCCTATGCGAAGCTCTCACTTTTCGGCGACATTCACTGGTTCTAAGAATGGGCTTTGTACAGTATTCTTATCCGTGTTCAATTTGTGCTGTTTTTAACGCGATTTCCCTGCAGAGACCTACTACAAGTCTTTTTTTTTTCTAACCTAGTGAAATGTAAGGATAAAGCGTGCATCATAGTACGTCAAGAGTAAAGGCTAAACACTTCTTATAACGGTCTTTTCAGGGAAATTTCACGTGCTAAAAAAACATCACCTTCCTTTGTCACTATGCAAATTATCGATCCTTTTAAGATTACTATTTTGTTCGGTTAACAAATTGCCTGCAACCATCATTACACTGATGTCGGCGCCGTCAAACCTTTAATGTGGATGTAATACTCACCTGAAAATATGGTGACTGGAGTCTAAGTAGAGTCTTTTGTTTAGTGATAATCGCATAAAAGCTTTTATGTTTCTTGTTTCAAGGGCAATAAGTTGTTGAATTTGAGTATGAATATAGACATCGTAAAAATGTCTTTCTTTTGTGCGACTTGCTGCACGGTGGGCATCCATCCGTCAGCAGTACGTGAAAGATAGAAAGGGTAGTAAAAAAAAAAAAAAAAAAAAGAAGTTTGCCTCTCTCTTTGACATCGCCTGTTTCGTCCGTTCTCGCATTACTGCGTTAAGGATCAGAGAGACACGTTCGTTCTAGGCTTCCTACCCACGGCACTCCTCTTCCCCTTTCTGTTCGTCCGTATGTAGTCGTTTAGTCTTCCCATTCTCGGCCTCCATCACAGACGCTCTTCTTTCTTTGAAAGCAGAGTACATCTCCGATTCCAGGCAGGGCTGATCCCATAGCGAATCTTGTGATTCCTGCCACGTGCGTTACTCTCCGACACTGAGCAGACCGATAGACGTGGCTCAACTCAGAAGAAACGTTTGTTCCCTTCCACCATCAACACTACCAAGCCCCAGAAACGACCTACAACCGACCCAGCAGACCCTTTTTCTGTATTCGTTTCGAGCACTGCCTGGTGCGCGGCCCATGCCAGCATCTCCTCCACTTCTGCGTCAATGGTTCAATCGTCGTCCCCTCAGAGTGCCCTCGCCATTTTCTTGCCACACCTCTTCCAGAGTCAGTAGTATGCTGCTGCTTCTATATAGCAGCAACCACACCAAAACTGCCATTGGTTCCTTCCCACAAAACAGGCAAGACTGGTTTAAGCGGTAGTAAGTCCAAGTCAGCCAGTTCCCTGTCAGTACGGAATACCAATCATGTCCTACTACCCTTCGAACTAGACACTCTCTGAATTCTGGGGGCGGCCGATGGTAGTGGCTCCTTATAGTGTAGTCACCTACCACCACGGTCACGACTGGTCGCCTCAACAGCGCCGGTGCCGCGGCCCGAACTATTGGCCATGGCAAGCACGGTCGGGACTACCGAACCCCTGCTGCAAACGCGGCAAGGAAGCAACCGTTGTGACTTAACACTCGGTTCTACAGATGGTTTGCCATTGTCCTTTTCGGTAGACACGGTCAGACTGATGTACAACATCCAGGCATCCAGCTACCACTGTTCGTCAGCAGCAGCAATCAGCAGAAACGGCCAGGCACCATTTTTTGTTTGGTGAACGATAATAGAAGAAACAAGAACCTGCCTTAGAGTGATTGATTGATTCATTTGCGTTCAAGATTGCTCCAGAATCCATATGATGCTACTTAAGCATGCGTAAGAATGGGTTAATAATGGCTGACAATTGTGACATAGTTGCTAGCATGATTTTACGCTTCTGCAGATTGCCAATTTCCTTAGCCTGTTTCCTTTTTCACTACCGGTCCAAGTTATCGAACTGTACGCGATTGGTCGGGTACGCACCTTACGCCTGCATGAAGACAATATAGACCCATCAAGGCACTGTGGACAACGCAACATAGCAAAAAAACAGTTGTGTTGGCACGTTTTCCTTCCTATGCCCTGTTGAATAGAAACAGACGTTATCGATTTATCACAAACATATTGACGTGTGCATATGGAGAAATGATCGGTGTTTCGTTTCGAAGCATCAAAGTTGGAAAACATTGTGGTATGTACACGTAATAATGAAGATTGCTAATTCCGATGTGGATGAAATAGCCTGAACAACATAATAACACGTTACATCAGTACCCTGTCAAGCTGTTACGGCAATCATCGCCTATTACCACCTCCGCCTTCAGCTTCCGTACATTGTACAGTGCGAAAACGCCAACAAAGGTAGAGCACCGCCGCTGCTCGTCGAATCTACGATCGCTTCGCCGGCCGCTATCGCTACGAAAAACAAAGCCTGTTAGCCAAGTAGCGAGTTCAAAGCTACCCAAACAGCTACATCATAGTTAGATGACTGTGTGCCGTCCTTCGCCGTACACAGTAATGGTACTCTCTTGCTGTTACATAACAGCTGTCCTGGATGGATGAACGTATGGTTAGGCTGATCGGGAGGTAGCTGACTAGATATAGCAACGGTGTAATTCTTTTCATCGTTCACTATGTCGGTCCTATCCGTGTCGGTGTCTCTCGCTGACCCGTCTTCCTCAGCTGTTCCTGCCATCGTCCTTTTATGCTGATGATGGCGTCGAGTGAACCCCGTCAATCGCCGGCTTTCTCCGCTCTTTCGCCGTTCTCTCTCGCTGTTACGTATGGGGCATTACGTAGTGGGATGACTACAAAGAAACAGAGATAATAGGCAACGACGACGAAAGAGTGCGGCCGCGTCGCAGCGATCATGGCTGTAGCAAGACAAGCAGGAAAAACATAAAGATGAGGGAATCGTCTACCAGCAGCTGTAAAGCCACTCAATTATCCGCCATCACACCACACAATAGGTAACATTATTGCGGTATAGTTTATTCATTCACCTGTCGTCACGTAACGTCGGACGAGGAGGAAATCGTTGCGGAAAATGGCAATTGTTTCAATTAGTTAGTTCCCTACACATGTATATATGAGGTGAAAGTATGCTTCCTGGCGATTATGACTATTCAATATATCCTTGATCCCCGAACTAAATAAAGTAGTCTATGTAAATAACTTCGCAACAGTGGCCGCGAATTAATCGGATCGGTGCAAGGTACAAAGCTATTAAAATGTCACTCGAATACGTCACACACGAAAAACTCCAGTGAGATTAAATTCCTGAGCTAATAACAATAGACCCAAAAATGCCAAACCTCAAAATAACTAAAAAGTTCATAAAACGCATAAAGTTTGAAAAAAAAAACTGACCGTTGGCGCTAATATACACGACTCAATTGGCAGTTAACACTCTCCTTCCAAGAACAACCGTTAATTTATATATCAAAAACTTAGGTGTATCAAAAATGACCGTATGGCTTCTTAAAGCCCTTTAGATCTAAATCCTAATTAGGATCTCTCGGCTCGCCTCATATAAAATTCTCCCCCAGATTTTGCAAAAGCAGTATGGAAGCTTAGAATAACATACACCGTCAATTTCAAGCATAAAATAACATTTTTAACTTTGGTAGGTGTTGGTCCTACGCGGAAAGGTATATGTAAAACTACATCTTTGCTCAATTCCGAAAACGACGCACTGTTGTTTGCCCAAACAAACTTGTTGTTATGTCTCAAGAAAAACTGCGATTTCATTCGACGTTAAGAACAGCAAATGAACAAACAATCCGCCAAAGTTTTCGCCAATTTTAACACACCACCCTGTATATATTACATGGAACGCATGTATATACATTTATATTTCCCCTTCCACCATGCCAAGTAAGCTATGTCAGCTGATTACACCGTAGACCAGTACAACGAATCTCATGTACACAGTAACTATTCCCGCATTTTTTAGCTATGATTCAATGACGCCTAGGGAACTCTAAACCGTACCGCATCAATCCATGTACGCGCAAGTTGCACGTTACCACATAGCAGACCTTGTACAACGTAATACGACGGGAATTGAAACGACGGCTCCCAGGGGCAAATAATAGATATGCTATCGACACTATCGATGCCGACAACGCCACCTTACGCAACTTAAAACCATCGAATGGGGACAGCGCGGCAAACGGTGATATAATTTTTGATGATGAGTCTCATGGCTACGGTTCTGATTGTGGATGTTAGATACTAGCGATTGTCTCGGACGCTCGTTTTGCATAAACAGAACAGCGGGTGAGGCCGGCGACTTGAGAAGTGCCTAGAGCATTAAGTTCTGCTATTCTAGGGGTGTCTAAATACTTCGGGCTAATTATGCGTGCTTTACTTTGGCGTTTCGTGCCGAGAGATACGTGTGCACGTTAGGCCTTTAGAAGAGCTTGTTAAAGAAAATTTATTGTCCAAGCGAGGTATTCTGAGAAGCACTATACAAAGACATTACCAAGAATAACAAAAACAGTAGTCATATTAACATCAATTTGTGCGATCTGCATACCCAAAGCCTGCTTTATTCGTCTGCATATCTGTGCATAAGATGATATGACTTTTCAATGTTGTATGGCACAGAGTAACAGTTGCTTTATGTAAGCAAGTAGTGCGTTATGTGAGTGAGTTCTGCGGTGATGTAACGAAGCTTCGCGTGGTAAATTTCGCTTCTTTTCACTACTTCGATGGCCCCTTTTGCGCCGTACGTCGCGCTTATCACGAACGAAGCACAGACAGATGATCTGGGTCTGCCCGCGTTGGCAGAGGGATCTTCTTCATTCTTTGTTGCCAGTGTAACAACAAGTTGCCTGGTTGGGAGCGGCTTCGATGCGCAAAAAGGTTATACTATATCCCTTAACACAAAAAAAGCTGTTATTTCCCTTTCTCTCCCTCTCTCTAGCTGGCGACGATCCACAAAAGAATGAATGAATGAATGAATCGCGCACGCACACACGCCCATTGTGTACAATGCGCGAGCTGCGCTGCACCTGTAGTACAACTGGCAGCCGATGGTTGGGTGTGTGAATGCAATCTACTGACTTTCGCAATGGATCGATAGATGAAAGACGGCTCAAATGGTTAGCCGGAGACTCAATCGTTAGGTAGATAAGTTCGTGGGTTCAACTTAAACTTCCTTCTTAAACTAATGTAAGGTGACGTGCCTTAAAAATGTAATAAGGACATGCTAAACTATGCAGTGTACAAGTACTAAATTCATATTTCCATCATTAAAACAGCGACGTAGAGAAGTTCTCGCATCTCGACATCGCAAATAATCTCCTAACTATAAAAAGGCGTGTGACTTTACCTGTTTGATCTCTATAATTTGTTATCCGTAATGTAGTTCGTTCGTATCGATTACTAAGCAAAAATAGTGGAATATGAAAAATGTAAACTTTTTTATTTGATTTTAAAAAAAAAACACGATATTTCCATAAGCGGCCCATTTTCTATCATGTCCAGAATATTAACAATTTTTTTTTATCTATATATAGTAGCATTGCCAACTTTTTGGTCTATTACAGTTTGTCGACGTAATCCCGTATCACTTAGACTTCAACGGCTTAGTAACGTTAAACTCATATTGATTGTTGTTTTAGGATAGCGATTAGGTACTACAGTGTAACATCATCACCGTTCACTTGCGACGAGTAAATGTCGCCAACGTTTGTAACGGGTTTGCTATTGGCAGGTGGCTTTATGGATGGGTTTGTGTGTTCACCGTGCAGGGTGTGTCTGTGTCAGTCAGTATTTGTCTGCATATACGCCTGTCGCTCCGACGCTATGTGGGTATTTAGTTGGCTAAAGGCCAAAACTAGCGTTGTCGTTATTTGCCCTTGCCATTGCTCCGACTGCTTTCATTCATTCCATTTTTAATTCTGGAAACACATCCTCTCCCCGCCTCCCCCCCGTTTAGCGGCGTCCCTCACTCACGATCCCTTTGCTCTGTGGATATCGCTGCTTTTTTCCAGTAGTGTTTGAGTACGACAATCGCACCCGGGACTCCATGCGCCAGCTGAACCGCCAACGACTCCCTCCTTGTCTGCATCCGTTCTTGTAGATTTCTCGTCATTCACGACAGATAAATGGATGCTTCATGTGTGTTGTCTCACTTCGCTATCAACGCTCATTATTTGTTTGGTTCTGCTGACCTAACGGGACACAGATTGGGCGCATTGACGCTACCGGGTAACGGAATCGCAGTAAACCACTCTACGACCCCATATACATATCTTCTAGTTGCTAGGTAGCCTATTACAACATCTCGCTCTGCTCACTAGTTAACAGTGGAGTCCAGCGATGGCGTTCAATGATTTTTAATTAACAGGCCTTTAGCTGCAAGCGTCAAGCGATTCGCGCCAGGCCGCGTTTCGCCACACACGAACAGGACTTAAGTGCACGTATATGCCCGCAGATCAACGCCGTTCTATCTGAACAGTACCAAAAAGGACACTCAAGCGGCATTTCCCGATCGAGATGGGCACGCACAATCTAGCCAGGCACATCAATGGCTAGTCCTTTCCTTCTGCACGATTAATCTTTGCCAACGTCAGACTAATCCAAGCAAACGACTGCTGAAACATGCGACCGACAACCAATGCTGAGGTGTCACGCTGGAGCTGGCTGAAGGCATGTAGCAACGAACATTGGGTCTGTCGTGTACTCGATCTATTATAACGCATACGCTGAGCTGGCTGTAACGTAGGACACTATTCCACATCTACTTCATGTTCTAGTATGAAGCTAGCAGAAGGTCGCTTTAAAGAAGTGTTCAAGAGAAATGGTTAGTGACAGCGGCGGAGAAAAGTGCCGCCGTGCAAACAGCCAGCTCAACGAATAGCAGCGGCGACAAGACGACTCGAGTCGTTGGGGTGAGCTAGTAATCCCACCGGCTGGTTTACTACCGGTGGTGTGCGCCACCGGAACGTACCGCTTGTCGCGTCACACGTCCAACAGCAATGGCGAACAGGTTTGCTGATATGGCGACCGCTGGCCACGACATCAGCCGCCTGTTGTGTCTGTGTATGTGTGTGTTACCTGCTAGCTAGCGTGCTGTTAGCGTGAGAGTCGTTGCAGGGCAGGTAAATTTCATCACAGCTCGTTGCCGCGGGGGAACATGCTGCAATTTCACGTCGGAGGGGGTACCTTCTTAGCACGTTAAGTCGTGGTGTTCATCATTGAAACAAATAGGCGAGCTGGAGAAAAAGGCTGGAGAGCTGCTCAAAAAAGTGCCATCGCTCCATCTTTCGCATAATCACTATAGTATTTAAGTTAAGTTTAAATACAAGTAGATTAAACAGTTTCGCATCTGAGACAACCCTTTTCACGTAACACACCGGCCGGTCGCGGTCTCTGTTTCGAAAAACTTCTCAAGTCTTAATAACAATGACAACATATCTTTTGTATGCAGGTACTGCATTCGTGTTTCTTTGTTGTCGTTAGATAATGTCCCAACCCATCTCAATTCGAGGACGAGTGAAAGCGTCTTAAACTTCCTCGTTAACGTTTACGCACAAAAACCGTGTCTATGTTATAGCACTTCCCCTATGGTAAATTTCGTTCAAAAATGACTATTGTTGTTATCATTAGCATCATGAACATCATCCCCGTTGTCGTCGTGTTGTTGAAGACAACAATTTCTAGTTGTATCCCTGGGGCAGCGACTTCATTTTGCCGTAAAACGTTCCGGGTACGTCTACAGCCTGATATGTTTCTAGCAAACTGAGCAGCTGGTCGGAAATACTTGATTTGAAGTGTTAATTTATTACCTTATATTTGTCCCGGAGGGCATTTGGGTCCCATGTATTTCATAGTTACGTAGACGCTATGAGGTTTCTTGTTCTATGCGGTTGCGCTGTACATGGGATTCATCAAAACGAACTTAGCACAGGTATGATTTAGATATGATTATGAGTATTATTGCTTGCACTACCATACGCTAAAGAACGCTATACAAATGGCGTCCGATCGCTGCAACGATTCGTGTATTTACCTACGCCCAACGATTAAAAGCATCTCGGCGAATTACGAGCTAACGTTTCATTTGTGTTTTCGTGATTGTGCCCGCCAAAATCTATCTCGACCTGCGTACCCAAGAATCAGCTAATGGCTTCTATAACGTTCCAAATCGCTACATATGTACGTCAATACATCCACAAGAATCATTACCGGTACGCCAAAGAAAGAAGAACGCGCATTCGATGTGTTGTTGTTGTTGTCACGATCAGCTGATCGTCCTAATGTTGGAAAGCCCACGCGTTTTCATATTGTTATGTCTCATTGAAAGGTCGCCATTTCAAGTTTGCGATCGCCGAGACTAATCGACCTGACGTTGTGGCCCATTGAGACGCCTTGAAGGCAGCTGACCCGCTGTTACCATCCGTCTGGTTGTGCTCGAAGCTTCGCTCGTGCAGACGAATGCGTACGCTTATCCACATGCTCACCTTGTCGCTGTCTAGTTCATCGGACGTCATCAGTAAGAACGAATGCGCAGACTCGAGCTCCGATGATACAGAAAGTATTTTTTTTTTTTGCTATTAGTGTAAGGAACGCAGAAAGCAAACATACAGATGAAGATAATTACGTTACAAATTCACACTCTAATTGTAATCATTAAACGTTCTCGTCCCATTATGGGAATAGAAGATAGAAGAATTGCCGTATGTCAGATTAATCGGTCGTTCATTCTAACCACACTGAAACTGGCCACAGTCTGCTGGCACAAAAAGTGACTATACGTAGTATGATTCACTGATTTTTTATTTCATTTGGGGGTAGCGCAAGAACGAGGAACACGATGCTGGTTCGAGGAGAGGTCTGCGCGCATGGGGAGAAATACTCAGTCTATTGTCGCCACTTGTTGCGTCGCTGTGCAAAATCACGTTTTTCTATTTGCGATATTCGGTGCAGGTTATGTCGACCAGCATAAGACGAACTCGTCACGCTGCGCTAGAGCGCTACGGCCTCCTCATACAGTCAACATGGCAACAGAATCTGTGTGGTTAATGTTCTAAGAAGGGGGAACGCTTCTAATGCGTTGGATAATTAGGTATTTTCCACTCTTACTTCGTGTCTTGCCATTAAATATTCAATGTTAAGCTCAGATTCGCAAACGCTTTCTAGTTGTCGGTAATGAAAGGATGGTGTTAAAGAATCGAAGATTAAACTCGTACTCTATCGGGTTCGATGTTCGATTGAAGTGCTAGCCGATTCTGGGTCAGGACTTTACCGTTTTTTTTTTTTAAAAAAAAACTGCTAACAGAATAATAGAAATGTGACTAAACCACTTAACATTATAGTATTTTTCAACTACTTTCTTATAACAAGCAGACGAAAAACAGGTAGTCGTTTGTTACTGAAATATGTAAGATAATGTTCAAGTTCTTAGCGGATTTGTATTGTGCTCAGATTTTTATCTTTGAGCAGTTTCCTTATGATTTTGTATGCATCACAAGCAGTCTTTGAGATTTTCATCGAAAAGGTCCGATGCTTTGCTTATATGATGGAATGAAATGGCTAGAAGGATCTTTCTTCAGCTTCCCTTAGATAGCCTCACAGCCAAATTAAGACTGGGACTAAAGCTTAGAATGCAAGCTTTTACAGTTTTATAATCCTCACGTTTGTCTCCTGGCTTAAAACCAATCCCAATTTCGTAGAGATTTTATGGCACACATGAGTGCAACTAAAGGGGGTCTCTATTCGGCACCCACTTTTTCCGCACCCGTCTACCATGGGAATGATTTCAGGCGAGTCAGTGGCCAAGTGTAGGGTTTGACTAGCTGTCGTAGTGAAATCGTAGTCGCGGTAGTATCTGTAGCAGTTTGTAGCCAGCCCGAATAACGACGATCCAGCCGGAAAGCGCAGGCTTTTTCTTTTCGCTGGTTTCTAGTGCTTTTCTGTCTAGCCTTTGCTACGGCAAAGACAATGATGGGTAGATAAGACAAGTCGGTTTTGTCTGGTTTCACTGAATTTCGATTTATTCTATTACCCAACTCAATGCGGTTAGCTTACTTTTACCACTGCTGTCACAAGAAGAATAGCTCTTGCTCCTAGCTTCGCAGCTCGTTCCCCCGTTGTATAAAGAGAAGGTGCATGGGATGAGACTTCGCTGCTCAGCGAGCTCAAGATAGCAGCTTGGTCGTCAGAATGTTAGCAAACCCAGTCTCGTTCGGTCGCCATAGAGCCGACACCCCAGGCCGCTTCTTTTTCACACGCATTCCTCTTTCTGCAACGCAGTTTGAACACAGTACGAATAGGGATTTCTCGTCTTTTGGTGCCTATCGAGTAAAAGGTCACTCTCCTTCCATCGGAAAGAATCGTGCACCTCACTAATCGTTGCAACTTGGAATCGAAGCCGATTTACTGCATACCAGAAGCAATATCAATACAGCCAGGAGCACCAGGCAACCGACGAACGAGGTTAGATAAGAAATTTGGGAAAGCCAGATCTCACTTCAATCTTTGGAGTAAAGCTGTTCTATCGCAACTACCTCTCCTGCCGAAGTGTATGTTTCGTGCTCGGTGCACTCGTACAGAAAGACATGCGAACGCCTATCCATACTCGAGTGCTCCATATAGATGCTTCATATGTGGTTAGCCGTTGATGGCTATATGCATTCTTCACAACATTGCTCATCGTGGTATGGCAAGTTATACTACAATATACAATAGCACTTAAAATAGCGTAACGCTACACTTTTATCAGTGACATCAGATTATAGCATCCTACCTCGTTGCCGCGATGCTGGTAAGCAGAACAATACAATCACGAATGCCCAAAAACAGCCCCGCCAAAGAAAGAGGTGGTCTATTTACGTCGAATCGCTATGCATCGCATAATAAGACACATTCTTTTCAGCGCGCTAGAAAAGATCTGCGCACAAATGAATGATTGATTCATTTGCAAAACGTTCCGGCGTTGATGTTTAAAAGCAAGACAAGACATCGATTAATTTATGATGATTCAATGAGGTTGTTCCAATGGCCACGGCTAATACATGCATCGTGCATTGAATCATTCGTCTGCACGCTTCCACTTTCCTACACGAAACAGAACTATACTCAAAATGTTGGATCTGACGATCCGCTGTTTCAGCTACAGGTTTGATTGACGAAGCCATCAAGTACGAAAAAGCCAGCCACTGCTCATTGACCATAATTCATTTCTACATATAGACACGATCGCGCGCAGTGTCAACTCACTGTGGTTAGCTACTTCATTAATGCCAGGTACAGCCGCTAACGATGCATGACGACCCGACCAATTACGGTGGCGTACATGTGTCTATATAATCAGCACTAGCATCAGGCCGCGTGTTGTGTCAAATATAAACGATACAAGCGTCATAGATGCCAGCACAGCAATTTCTTAGTGCAGTTTATGCCATTACTGTCTACGAGTGAGGATGTGCTGTCGTGCGTAGATTTGTGTCGATGCTAAGGCTTTCCTGGTCTTATCTGAAGATGACGGTTGTTTGCGTTTGGGCGATGAGTGGGTCGCCGCCGCTGCTCATAGGCCGCTCTTCTCCCTGGCAGCTACCGTGCGATGCCGAATGTTTGGTCACAATCCGTAGTAACTTGTCAGCAATAACTGAAGCAGTAACGAGTCGTTCTTAATATTTCATTGAGTCGCTCGTTCGTCGTGCTGGGTCATTTCCTTGGGTCTGCTCATAATCAAGTAGGATGTCACGTGTCGCTGCTTGTGTTGCCGACGACGACGATGGAATCTCCTCGCATTCAATCGGCGCGCTAAACAGAACTAATCGGGACTGCTATTGATGAAAAGAGCGAAGCGAAAAACGCCAACGTTCTCGGACGACGGCCGGGTCAAGCTGCATCGATGTTCATAACCGTCCAACGTAACAATGACGGGAAAAGTGCCGGTTTTGAACGACATGCCAAGCCATTGTGTTTGATCACTGTATATTTACGCGTAACCAAGCACAAAAACAACGACAATATCCATAGTAATAGCACTACTATCATATTACATTTACGTATGATTGTCCTTCCTCATCAGAGCTGGTGGATATAAGAGTTCGGTGCTGATCGTTCGGTTTCTAGTGACTAGACAAGAGTGTCAATCAGCTCTAATTCAATTACGCCGATAGATGTTGAGATAAGCAGGTAGATGAAGCGCTGAGGAAACATCTCTTCAGGATTGTCACCTGGTCCTTTACAGTTGTCAACGTTAGACTCCTACCATTTGGCCCGTATTATTTTTACGTATTTCTCGTTCTATGGTCCTTACACTTGAAGGCGTAGATCCGTAAGCTATGCGACAATGGCAATCGAAAGTTTTAAAAAAGGTTAGATGCGCATGCTGTATTCGCGTATTAACTCAAAAACTCCGCTTTAGGTCGCGAGCTGATACTCCGACCAGACTGTAACTGATTGGCCCACTTGACAGCACAAGATTAGTAGTGTATAGGCCAATATGAAGCTACAGGTATGCTGCGTCGGTTACATAGTTGTAATGGTGGTAGGCGTAATGGCAGAAGCACTACGAGACGGAGGATAAAAACAAAGCGGAAAATGATAAGAATGGCCACAGCCAATGTTCCACGCCGATGGGCGCTTTTGGCGCTGGTGTTGGCAGGGGGTGGCATTCGGTGGTTGTCCGCTGTCGTTAGTTTGGTGAGTCAGGTGAGCTGTTGGGTAAGCGGTCCGTCCATCCATCGCTCGGCCGCTGGGCTGACCGACCGCCTGATCTGTTGAGTGGCCGTTCGCCAACAAGAAGGACGACGGCGACGTCGACGACACTCGATCTGTTGGTCCGACGCGGCGGCGATAGCTACCGTCGCCGTTGTCGGAACACGCGACGTCAGCAGAGAGACACAATAGTAATAGCAGGACGCGCTTAGCAGAGTCAGCACTCAACTGCCTACCGGCCGCCGCACAGCCATTCTCATTCGGTCCACACCCCTCCTGCCTCCGCCATCTCAGAGCAACACAAGCGGCAGCACCAACAGCAGCCTCAGCAGTAGGAAAAAGAAAAGTTCAGCGCCGGACTCTGTGTGCGCCCCAAATCTTTCTATGACCTTTTCTAGTCTTTCCTTAGTCTGCTTTCTGTCGCTGAAATGCTCACTAAGCTTCTTCCCAACTGCCACTATCAGAACGATGGTCTGGCTTTATCCCTCTCGTTTTTTTCTCTCAATTTCCCAGGGTCATGAACCATAGCTGAGTCGACCGGCCCTCGCAGGGGCTAAAGGAGACTTGCTAGCCAAGCACGCTTCGCTTACAACAAATGAACCTGCAGCGTCATCATGAACTGACTGTCTAAGTCCACCGATACAATAGCAGTGGCGACGACTTGCCGACACCGCCGTGCCCGTGGCTGCTGCCATCAGCACCCTATCCTCCAACCACAGCCGCCGCTCCCACCTCGACGACCATTAACGTCCCTACTGCAGTTCGATCGATACACTTGATCTGTACTTCACTATGTTTCCCTTCAATCACTCCCTCCATTCCTTTCTGCGTTTTACTGTCCCCGCTCCCCTCTCTGTATACGTCTCTCCCTTTCTCCGTAAAGTTTAAACTCGTTTTCTCGGCTTCTCCCCCAAAATGAGTTCTCCTATGCCCAATGCACGAGCTATACAATAATATATAATCATACATATAACAAAACGTCATTTGCATCACCATTATCGCAGTTCTTTTTGAGTCGGTTCGTCAACTGCACGGTTTGATAGTTTACCAATGACTAAATGTAGAAAAATAGTATCAGTATTAATATGAAGCAATGACTCCGTTGTCGCCCTTTCAATGGCGGCATGTAGCAGTGTCAATGCCCACGACTGGCCTACAACTGGCGGACTGCGCGTGAATGCCAACCCAGCCATTCGATATAGACAAGCACCGTCAATGTACACATATAAATACGTACATACTGCGAGTCGACAAAGGTAAAGAGAATACGATTAGAACTATTCAGCTGTATGATTATAGGCCAGCCCTTTAACCTTAATCTCGTCAGCATAGATGCTGCTGCTGGTTCGGTACGCGCGCCCCACAAGAACAAGCCGCGAGAAAACTGGCTCACGTCTCCTCGGTGAGCCTCAATGGGCCATGTCCAATAGCATAGGCCTTTTGTCTGTCGACTCGTCGGATACTGCATGCCGACAGCTCCGGATAACGCGTCATGAAAAGCATGTTTCATGCGGCAGCAGTGCGTACCGTAGCCACATTGCGAAAGGTCGCAACGCCTCTGCACGGCCGTTAGGATTCGACAGTAGTAGAATTCCGTTAGGAAATAGAGCTGAGTGAGGGATGGCGGGATCGGTTGGGCTGAGCGGCGTTGGGCTATGCACTCTCCATAAAAGGGTGGTATGGCCGATGAAGTATAAAAGGGAGTCTGGCCCTAACTGAAGGGAAGTCACTAAGAGTGGCGGTGACAATGAAAGAAGAAGAGGCCTAAGCCTACTTTCGCCGCGCCTTGACAAAATAAGTTGCACATTGCCACTCTTCTCTTTTCCTTTCGCCCCTCTACGTACAGTACTTAGCAACCTTTTCCCTATATTTTATTTTTCAATACCCTAATCACCAGGTGCTGTTGCTCGTGTGCTTTGGCGTCACTCATTTTCAAAATTCGATATTACCCTGTTTTGCTGTGAGCACGGCTGCCGTTCGCTCCCTGTTTTTTTTCGTGCCTCCCTCCGTTGTAGACCTCTCGAAGCCTTCGAGAGTCCACATTCCATTGGACACTTCAACTCATCGTCTGGCTTAGTATGGCTTGGTGCCATCGGTGCGGCTTACGATGTTAATCGCTCGCTCCAGGCCTGAGCTCATGACACAGAGGCAAACAGGCGGCCCGTACACACACATGCACACTCACAGAGGGCCCAGGAGCACAAACGAACGCCATGTACTCACCCAGGCTACACATACTCCGGCCCTTTCCCACCCAATACTCAAAACACTCCCCCCAGTAGTCCCCTAGGGGACGTGACGTCAGGATCACGTGCATCTTTTTAAGGTAACGCCTGCGTTAGGTGAGGGGCCCGAAGCTAGAGGGAGGTGACTAACGAAACAGCAGGAGGGGTCAAAGGGAAAGAGTTTCCCTGGACGGGCGACCAGGCAGGAACGAGTATGTGTGTATATACAACAATACTGTACTACAGGTACCTCTTCTCCGTCTTCTACAACAACAACAGAATATCTTTGTCATCCTTCGCAACTGTCCTCCTCACCATCGCCGTCGTCATCGTCGCTGGCCTCCTCTTTTGGACCTTCCCCGATCTTACTACTCGCTTTGATGGCTATCGCAACGAACCGTGCCGTGACTAAGGTACGAACGTTTACCGTCCGTTTACTGCTTTGTCTCCTTGCTCTCCTCACGCACGACACGCCAAAAAAAATAAATGTTAGGGAAATAGGCAGGCAGGCAGGCAGCTATTCCAAGGTTCATGACTAGGACGCGCATCAACACTAACACACTGACTGCTATCAGTCAGACAGGTAACGCTGACTATTACCAGCAGCGACACACTGGCCGGTCTTTCATTCGTTCCTCAATCGGTCTGTCTATTTGCGTCGCTCTGATTGAGTAAAGTGCGTGAAGGAGGTAAATGAACAATGCTGGGGACAGGAGCAGCCGCGCACACGGTGACGATGGCTACACCGCTCGCGTTACCAGCATTTGTATGAGCGCCGGATAAAGAGGACTTTGAACGATGACGCTTACGAGTACAATAATACATATACAGAACTATTTTATGTTTTGATACATATGTACATATGCATGCGTATGTAGGTATATGCGTGTGCATGTGTGTGCGCGTATGTTGCTTGACGAATAAACATTTTGCTACTAAACAGAACGTAAGGTTGTACTCACCGGCCTTAATGCTGGTCGCCGCATCAAACGAATACACGCGTCCGACCATGTGGTCCTTCTTGTAGTTGCGTAGCTCGAATGGGGCGGCCATCACAGCCGCGGGCATCGACTCACCGCGGGTCAGTGGAGGCCGCGTTAATTCTGGCGGCGCGATGTGTGAGGGGTCAAGGTGTACGCGCTTGTCCAGTTCGGGCTCCTCCTCAGTACCCCGCTCTCGCTTTAGGGCCCTCTGATTAGATAAATGTCTTCGGGGTTCTTCAGCACTTAGCTGGGCGTGCGTCGGTGCGTGCCGATATGACGCCTCTATTCGAGTATAGCGGTCTCTCGGTGCTAGCGCCAACGGAGCTAGAGTTGCAGCTGAATCGCCATTGAGCTCATGGCGTTTGAAATGTGGCTGGGCCACCGAGCTGGCAGATGGTCCCGGTGGCGAGAAGCCATGTGCGCGTTTAAGTTGTCGTGCGCTTTCGAGAACGATTTCGATGCGGTCAGCCCCTTCATAGTTTACACAGCCTCGACAGACCGGCTCCGAGAAGTCGTCGATCATCGCCCACGGCATGCGAGGCAGGTCACATAGGTAGCATTGTTGGCGTTGCGCGCCACGAGTCGAAAGCCCGGCCGGTGTCGACATCTTCACCATAGCTTCCGCGCGCTCTCCGTTAAGGTCCAGGTTTGTCGTGTTCAGTTGTAGAGAACCGATTGAGCCTCCGGGGGCCAGTAATGGCCCACTACCACTGGCGCCGTTAGGTTCGAATACTCCACCGCCGCCAGCGCCGCTTGCGAGAACCGCTGCCTCAGCCGCCTCGGCAGCCTCTATCAGTAGCTGCTTCGGCTTGAGAAATTGCAGTTGCGCGCCAGTGTGCCGGACACCTGACAGCATGCTAACCTACGAACCGGCCCGAAGCTGGGGACCGGTGCGCACTTTCATGCCGGCCCTCAGTGGCCTGAAGATCAACACTGCTGCAGCTGTACTGTTGCGTGTGGCACACTCCAGGCAGAACCCAGACACACTATCCAATTCGCACTCACAATCGAATACGTTTTCCCCGGCAACTTTTCAGCTGAAATGCGATCGCCGACTTGGCCCTCGGCTGTTCGTGACCTGTTTTGCGGAACTAATAATTAGCGTCCTACGTCGTATAGGCCAACTACGATGTGTTTGATGCCACTGTTGTTGTTATGGTTTCAACGATGATGGGTCTTTCATGATATTGACGTTGTTGTACTAGTCATTTTCCTTTGTATTGTTGTAGCTGATGTCATTATTATTATTGATGTTGTTACTATTGGTCTCGTTTGTCCGCAGGCAGACCCCACGGTGCGCTAGTTGCGCGGCTGCTCGACGCCTCCGTTACTAGACCGCTTCGGTCAGCGTCGGTCAGCAGCCAGTTAACCCGTCGGTCGCTCAATGAACGACCAACTGCTGTTGTTATTGATGCTGTTACTGTTCAACGACCAAGGACCAGCCTTTGCCGTCGGCTGCCGGTATTCGTTTGTCTGCCTGTTTCTCCTCTGACTGACGACTGGATGTCGATATAGACGACGCTGCTGCTGCTACTGCTATTGGGGCTGTTAGTGGCGACGACCGCGGAGCAGCACTGGAGACGACCCGCAACAACTGACGACGGCCGCTACTACTGCTGGCGTCAACCGCAGTCGATCGCTAGTCAGTCAGTCAGTTAAGAAAGCAAGTCACGAGCGAGTAAACTACTAACTCATGATAGCCCAACCGACAGATAGGCAGACGGTTTACGAAGGCGCGATCCCCGGCAAGCACCGTCGGTTCAACGCGGCACAAGCGGCGTCGATTGAAATGGCGAACGAAGTAAGCACGATGACGACGGCACACGGCGCAGTGATTGTGGCATAGACAACACCGGTGACGACGACGAGGAGGGCGCTTGGACGCTTCGTTCGTTCGTTCGTTCGTCCGTCCGTTCGCTCGTTCTTGACTAGTTGCTCGTAGTAGACACTACGGCAGCATTACAGCCAATATTATTACTGCTGCGGCAGCCGATCGCTAGTTGATGCTCCTATTCGTGCTGCTGTTTGCTCGCAGACGCGATAGCTAACAAACAGTGACCGCTGTAGTCGGCGACGATGGCGCCGGCGGGCGCTTGCACATCGATGGACAGGAGTCAGTAGTGGCAGGAGGCAATGAACGGTGGAGGGGCATGACACACGCTAGACACTGCTTGCTTCCGCTGTTACCAATACTCGCACTATTCTTGGGACATCGATGCTAGCGAATCTCGGTTTGACTGACCATTCAGTAAAAAATAAATAAAGAAATCAGATATATTGGCGACTAGGCACTGGTCTTCATAAAATCTTCCTGGGATTGCGCCGATATGGTAAAATCAATTCCTGTTCCGTTTTCTACTGCCTTACAACGCTGCGATGAGTCGCCTGAGCCACTTTGTTATCGTTGTTAAA
Organism: Varroa jacobsoni; assembly: GCF_002532875.2. Classification (NCBI taxonomy): domain Eukaryota; kingdom Metazoa; phylum Arthropoda; class Arachnida; order Mesostigmata; family Varroidae; genus Varroa; species Varroa jacobsoni. The sequence goes on along the minus strand of NW_019213854.1, from coordinate 11,711 downwards.
ATATCCACCTTTCGTAGTATGTTGCAATGATTTTCGTTATTATTATTCTTAGTAATATCTGCAATTGCCACTCCCTGGAATACTGTATACACAGAGACCGTACACGGGATTGTGTTCTTGTTTTACCCGGCGCTGCTGTTGCTGCTTCCTTGTAGCATGGCACAGACAGCTGGACAAATAGGCCGACAGAGAAAAAAGACACGCGGCTTGCGTGGAGTGCTCACACCTGCTCTGACAAAACCGACGTGACCGGCGCTCACACTACTACAACAACTGAGAGAGTAGTACTATTACTGTTAATACGGCTGATGACGCTGATGTTGGTGCTGTGTTCATTGGTATTATGCTGCGGGCCGGTAAATGCCGCGACTATTACCGGCGGCGGCGGCGGCGGCGGCGGCGGCGGCGGCGGCGGCGATGCTGATATCGCACTCGTTACATGTAAAGAGGGAAGTCACTTTCGCTGCTGATGCTGCTGCACAGCAAAAGTTGCACTTGAAGTCGATACCGTCGACACAACTAAAGACAAAAAGAATATTAATAACACGAAGAAACGAATTTCCTTCAAGACTGCACAAGTGAAAAGCACACACTGAAGATACGGCGCAGTGGTCCCAATGCGGATGACAACGCCATTTAAATGAAACTGCACTGGTTCGTTGCGTACGATTTCTATCTTTTTCTTTCTTTTGTCAACGATCGCCAATAAATCAAGGAACGACGATGGCGGGCATAAGTTGCTCGTTATTGTTTCGTTGCAATTATTTCCGACCGTTGGATTCGTAAGAATACTGAGCAGAGGACGAAGGTTAGCAGAGATCTTTTTCCATCCGTTCTTACGATGTTGCCGAGAACGATTGAAGGTATCGTGGCCTGACGACGCTGATTGCTGATTGACTATACTGTTTTTTTGCGAAGAAATAAAGATTCAGCTTATTTGCGCGCACACAGTGTCGTTTGCTGCTGTTCTTCCAGTTGCAGAACGAGTGCTATCTGTACCGCTTCCTCCTCCTGGACGTCGATATCGACTACGATTACTGTGACACTCGGAGTTGATTGCTTGCCAATGTTATGCTAACACTCACTTACTCTCGAGTTAAATAGTACTCCCGTGGGGAATAAGGGGAGGGTTTCCTTTACCCCCGTTTTTTTGACATTTCGTCTGACGCGATTCGTCTGGCACTTTTCGCTCCCTGCGCTATTGCAGGTTTACTCCGATATCTCCGTGTGAACTTCGAATGGTAACCGTTTGAGTGGACTTTTCCAGTAGTGTTAGGTCATAATGATATTTAAGCGTACATTCTGTTCGACACCAGCTTATCTATCACTTCAGAACTCTCGTGCTACGGGACAGAGAGTGCCGCACTCGATGCAAAACACGTCACACGCTAACCAGCATTAACTTCGGCACTCGAAGTAACCGTATTGATGCCGTCCTGCTTACGACACTGGCAGTAGGAAACAGTCGACTTTTGTTGTACTCAGCGAACCCGTAGCGGCAACAGCAGTACAACTAGTTACAACTGCCGCCGTAGTTGTTAGCATTACAGAAGTACGACGACTTTTTTCACTACTGACTTTAGTCGACTACTCTCTGTGTGATGATTGTTTTTACAGCCAGTGTCGCCGTCCGCCTCTGTTCCTGCTGTACACAGCGGCTTTTTTTTAATCACGACTTGAATCGGAGAGTTGACTGTTGTTGTGTTCCGTCTGTTGCTGTACTAGTTGTCCGTACTGCCACTGTTGTTTTTGTTGTTAGCTAGCAGCTAACAACGGCCTGCTCCTATACGCACCACTGCCACGTCTATCGCTTCTGCTAGTCGCAGTCGTGTAGCAAAAGGACGACTGTTCTCTACCGCTGTAGTTGTCCTCGTCAACTTGCTGTTACTGTTGTTACTCTTATTACTGTTATTACTCTGGTACTTTTTCTCGGTAACTGGACTACTTCTTCTAGCCGACTACAACAACCCCAGTCACTGCGGGCCAGACCATTGTTATTGTTGTTGCTGCTGCTACTACTGTTGTTGTTGTTGTTGTTGTTGCTGCGACCTACACGATAGGCACTGGCGTCGATTCGCCGTTGCAGCAACTATTCACACAACACATTGCATCTAACCAGACGCATACACAACGGTCAACTGCTGCTGCTGCTGCTGCTACTGCTGCTGCTGCTGCTGCTGCGGCGGCGACGACGACGACGGCCGCTGCTGTCGCTGTTTGCAATAGTAGTGCTGCTGCTGCTGCTGCTGCTGTTGTTCCTACTAGTACTAGTACCTAGTAGCAGTAGTAGTAGCAGTACTAGTAGTTGTTTTTGTTGTAATAGTAGTAGTAGTAGCAGGCCGAGTGGCACTGTGATCGTTGATAGCGGTGCTGACCAGAGTCGTTGATGCTGCTGGCTAGCCACTACTGCTACTGGCGGTGGTGGTGGTAGTGAGGCAGGCGGCGGCGGCAGCAGCAGCACGGCTAGCGACGGGCAACTACTGCTGCTGCTGCTGCTAGACGAAGAAGAAAAGCCAACAGCGAGCGAGCGAGTGAGCGAAACCGCCGAGTGAGAGACCCACCGACGACCAAATGGCGGTTGGATACACAGACAGACAGATAGAGCGTTGAACGAACCAACGGCTGCCGCCGATAGCGATGTCGCTGGCGACGACGACGACGACGACAAGAAAGAACAGTTTCGCCGCCGGCGCCACTTCCCCTTCAGCCGCTGGCGCGGCTTAGCTAGCTGCTTGTGCCACCGCTCCTCACTACCGCCCGGCTGGATACTAGCCGTTGCCGCTGCTGCTCGGGGCTCTGCTGCTTCTCGACCGGAGACAGGCACACAAGAAGGGCCGCCATTCACCGCCGCTGCCAGCCACCCAGCCCGTTTGCTCGCTCAATTCAGTCAGTCAGTCAGTCAGTGGTTGCCGTATGTTGCTGCTGCTGCTGCTGCTGCTGCCGCTGTTAGAGTGACGGTGGCCGTGTTGCGAGCGCTGCCGCGAACAGCAGCGGCCGCCAGGTGGCTACTGCGCATGCACGCCGGGGCTGTCAGACGGCCGCGACGCCAGGCCAGCCACTGCTGCTGTTGATGGCTATCCCGTGCGACGATGGCGATGACAACAGCAACAACAAAATGAACAACAGCGGTGACGACAACGTCAACAAACGCAACGCCGTGTATGAGAGGGACCTGCGTATCTAGTTGCACGTTATGTGTGTGTGTGTGAGAGATTCAGAGGGTGTGCTCATGCGAGGGTATTAATGCTGCTGATGAGGGTACTTCTTTTCGTCTGTGCCGGGTGATGGCGAGAACGCTGTGCTGTTCTGCCGTTCGGGTGCGCAACGAGTACGTCGACCGGGAGTTGAGTTTTGGGCTTTTGCCAGCGCTCACAGGAGCAGCAGCGCAGAACCGGCCAGAATTGAGCAGCTTCGTCGCTGCAGCCCCCTCAGTTACGGTGGCGGCGGCGGCGGCGGCGGCGGCGGCTCTCTGAAGCGCAAATCGACGTAAGAGCACCAGGAAGCTGCCGCACCAACACATCGACGATCACGCTGACGAAGACTACGCTGGCGCTGACCAGCCAACAGCGGATCCTCGTACTCACACTCACACTCACACAGATACAACACACACACACACTCACATACGCAAACAGACAGACACATTCACATAGAAACACCCAGGCGCGCATACACACACACAGACGCACAGAAGCACAATATATAAATGCCCACCCATCGCCATCCACAGGCACTAGTTTCGTCCGTCAAGCCCCAACTCGTTTCCCTCCCTCCCCCGACTCTTTCTCTCTCGCTGGGTATTTCCCCTTCACTCTCTTTCGCGACCGACCGACTGACCGAGCGACGCCTAGCCTATAGCGCTACCAGTCAGCCAGACAGGCCGACTCGCGGCGGCAGCAGCATGCAGCGCCACGATGCAGCTCACTCGACAACGAGACACCACGACGCGGCCAGCGCGCAGCCACCTTGGGAAAGGAGGCCGGCAGACAGGCCCGTCGACTGGCCGGTCCGTTTGACGGCCGCATCGCCGCCATCGCCATGCTGGAATTCTTGCGACGTCACAAGTGACGTCATAGCCCCGCCCCGTAGAGCACACCGCGACGCGACAGCAGTAGCAAGCAGACACGAACGACGATGACGATGAAGTGGACGGGCCCGTCGACACCAACGACGGTAGCGATAGCGACGACAACAGACCTCCCAGGCTGATTGTCTATGCTGCAATGGGATGCTGATGATGACAACAACATTGGCGGTGATGCTGTCGGATGGGAAAGGGCGGGCGAGCAAGCCAGCCAGCCAGCCAGCCAGAGACCGGCCAAGAAATAGCGAACACGACCGCCGTCACTCACGAGTACGTAGCAACGTCTGCGACCTGCTAGCTCTGGCTCTCTGTCTGTCTGTCTGTAGGTCGCTCCGTTGGCGGCAACACGACGAGTACCAGCAGCAGAAGCGTCCAGGCGAGCAAACAGCAGCAGAAAAAGCAGCAGCAAAAGCTGGTGGCAGTCGTCGTGACGGTGGCGGCGGCAGCGTGCTGTTGATAGGGTAACTGACTGCCTGCCTGCCTGGCTGTCTCGCAAGCTGTTTGCCAGCCGGTTGCCTACTCCAGCCAGCGGAGGTGACGTCACCGGCCGGGCTCGCTTGGCTTCTTCTTTCGGCGTTGAGTCGCACGCGGCAGCACTCCCTCCCCCTCTATCTCTTTCTCTGCCTGTTTCCACCAGTTGTGGCGGAAGCATGCTCGTGCTTATTCGGTAGTGACAGCACTAGCAGCGACTGCGATGGCAGGCCGCGCGCGGCGGGGTGATAAAAAACGGCGAGTGAAAAACCGAAAAAGCTGGCGCTGAGGGCAGAGCTTTGTTTCTAGAAGGGGGCAAGACAAGCAACGGGCTTTTGCTGTCACCGCTGTCCTGTCGATCGGCTGCTAGCGACATAGTTCTCTATTCATGTACCAGTTGTTATCGACGTCGTTGTCGTCGTCGTCGTACATGCAGGCGGACCGGATCATCAATATTGGCATGGTTCCATCATGCCAACACAACGACTCTGACTAAACCACTATTTTGTGTACACTGTGACAGCGATGGCGGATCAGTAGTAGCAGCGGCTAAATGGGCAGTCTATTGACTCAATGACGTAAAGAATAACGCCTGAGCAGAGCGGCTAACAACTAATGAGAAGGAGGATTTTTTTTCTCTTATTATACGCTTATGGCCAGTTATCTCTGTGCTTGCTGTATGTTTGTGGTGATGCAATACCTCACTTTTTTGTTTAATAAAACTAAACAGAACACAGAAAATCAATGTACTCGTTCAAGTGTACTGATCCATCTATGAATTGCGTACATTTATCAAATTCGTCTTTCGGTGGCATCGTGCTTATCGCAAACTAGTCTAAGCTGTTCTGTTCTTTTCAGCAACCCTGTCTCTGCAATATATGATTGCCACAATTCTAGATAACTTCAGAAAGGTATATATTGTCTATGGAACCCGAAGCGCCTACTGCCTAATGCGGATATAATTTATTATCACCTAGGTTATATCTTAGTATGCCTAGTTTGCGGTCATTAATAGAAATCGATAATAATTGTGTTTACTTTAGCTGTTTCGTGTCTACACGAATATTAATGTAGGAGCTTATTTATAAGAAACATCTAGTACGTCTTCAAGTACGTTCACCCCTTTTTTTGCCTATGCGCTAAAATGATAATATTCTCGAATTTATACACCGCTACAGCAGAAAGGCTTTTGCTGCTCTTGAACTCCATAAGAGTCAGCACGCTGCATGTATCAACCGTACCCTGCTCGCAGTGAGAGCTCATTGAGGCAAACAGCAAACGGGACAGGCGAGCAAAAGGGACAAACAGAGAGGTCCCAATGCCAAGCCCCATTCAACCACCAATCTAACCAGGCATCGCCCGGTTACGCGGCCGCTTGCGCGTTGCATGCGATTCTTCCTACTTGTGTCGCTGTCCGATCAGTTGAGAGCGGGCGGTGGTTATGTTTTTGTTATGTCCCTTTCGCTTCTTTTTTCATAAATCACTGTCCGGTTTCCCTCTCCACGTCAGGCTCTTTGCTACGGGATACGCCTGCTGTCCTCCAACCCGCTCTTCGATCGATCGTTTCACACCCCGTAAGACATTAGGGCCTGCTTCCCTATAGGCTTTTCATTCTTTGTCTTATTACATACGTCCCATCCTCTTTCTGCGTATTTTTGCCCTTTAAAAGCCCCTTTAAGCCCAGTCTCCTTCTCTATGTTTCTTTCATACGTAAAAGTCTTGGCTTTGTCGTTCCTTGCCCTTTCCAATAACGTGTACCATACTCCCGGCCAGTGGCGTAGCGGTAGTAAGTGGAAAGATGGCAAATAGGGCAGAGGAGAGTTGTAGGGTAACAAGGGTAACGGGTGGGTGGTAATTGGACGTCGTAGGATGCGAAAGAGAAGACGACTCGATCAGGATGGATCGGGGACCTTTCTTTTGCGGACGGTTACTCCATCGAACCCTGCCGGCACGATGAGGCATTCTAGCAGCTCTCTGTCGTAGACTTTCTCCCTAGAGGTCTTTTTCGAAGTGTGCCTCGCTTACGCCTGTAAGTTCCTGTAAGCCTGGATGTGCAGCACCCAACCCTAAGTTGTCTTTCCCTGTGAATTCTGTTCGTTCATCGCTGTGGACGTGACGGCGCTGCCAACCAGCGACGAAGCTCGGTCACGTTGCGAGACGTGTATTTATCCCTTTCTTCGATTCTCGCCGCGTATCCTCAACCGCCATACCAGCGGTCCCATGTTCTGCCAGTTGTTCGGCTTCTTTCTAGGGATCTTATTCCTGTTGTCTGCTTCCCCTTGTCCTTGCCAGTCGCCTTTAAAGCCCCTAACGTCTCCCCTCAAAGTGAAAGAAGTGCAATAGCACGCCGGCTGTCTTTTTTATATTAAGTGTTAGTCAGATGAGAGCCGACGACTCTGCTAGTGAATACACACAATAAACTAGTATCAATTCAACTATGTCCAATATATGAATATATTTATGGGTTTACTGAGCCTAGAAACGTAGTACACGCTAGAAGGAACCGCGGACTTTGCCCTGTACTTTTACTATTAAACGTATTAGATAATAGGCTAATCGTATATGGAATAGAGCTAACGCTAAATAACCCCTGTTTTATTTTGAGATCTGTCTCGTATAGAGCGTCCTGAACTAAATTGTTTTGTCTGCTTTGGATTTTATTGTGTGTGATATTCTTGTTGAATCAGATGTTTTTTTTTACTGTTGGTGGTTACGCATTGAAGGTTTAGTTTCAGTGTGTCGAGCTCAAAATTGTGCATATGTGAAAGAACGTAGTTGTGTCTATGTAGACTTATGATCAAGTGAGTCCGTATTAAAATTGATTTACGAGGACGGCAGAGCAGGACGCTGTGAATAACGATATGTTTATTTATTTATTTCACCCTGGGGAAGGTCTTGGCTTTTTACGGTATTCTTTGTTTTGCGAATTGCTACAGTAAAGCATGTTAGCGCTGAAAATTGAGATTGCCGAGGTGACATTTTGTCGTCGAGAAACAGGAGGATAATTCTCGATGGAATAACAACGTGGTCTTTACAAATACAGATCCTTATAATCTCCATTAAAATTAGATGATTATATAAGAATCTGCATCATCCACCTATTCTTGTATCGCTCTAAGGTTTAGAAGGACCTAAGTCTCTCATAGAGATAATTCATAAGCCTTCTTCTGGTTGTAAAACAGCAGTCCAGATATCTCAAAACTATTGAGAAATTTTATAAGGAACTGTGTGGTGTCAACGTATTACGTTACTTGATTAAACGAATGCGCATTTTTTGAGAATTTTAGACAATCGTTCAATGCAAGTACTGTTGATGTTTCGGACCATTCTATCCCCAAGAATTAACATGTATTTTTTGGTGTAAATTGTCCATGGGCTTTGTCGAGAGATCGTGCTCGATAGAATCCTATTAGACTACACTTTTTTAGGGCAGTATAAGCTCATTGTTGGCATTTTTCGAAAATTTATAGTCATCGATGTATAACAAAACCTGAAAGCAGTTGGTGTCAGTTTCATTTAGTCAGACATTGGTAATTGAAGTGACTTCTATAGATGTGGCTCTTTGACACCGGCGTCTTCAATACTTATTTTTATTACTGGTAGCGGCTGATGGAATCGCCTGAACATAAGGTAATGTTAAACTTCAAAAGGTTCGCTTTCAGTGCACATACCGCAAAGTATTCGATCAACAGGCTTTCATCTAATCATTGGGGGGATTCGTTACAAACGATAAATGCCATCGTACGAAAGAGATCTGCCGTTTCTGAATTATTTTTTTTGTTGCATATCTATCTTCCTTGACGTGACCGGGAATCCCCTTGAATCAAGAATGTGCACTTAGGCCTGGGAACATTAAGGTTGCCGCAATTACCGGTAAAACTACTATCTCCCCTTATTTTGGTTGGTAGTAAATCAATCGCAAAGGCTTTACCTCTCTACTCCGGAGCGTTGACAAAGATTACTGAGCCGTTCTTTATTCAAGACAATCCTAAACGTCGTAATATAGTTCTTTTTGTTGCTTATTCAAAGGTAGTTGGTGGGTGGTGACGACTTTGATCTGTTCAGTGTTTTCATATCGGAGTTCCTACTGTTTTTGTTTTTTTTTTTTGGTATTGTTATTGTGGGTTTAGTAGACTGACTTTTTCTTATTTTAGGTTTAACGAGTCGGCGACTTTTTGTCATTAACATAATCACAAAAATATCGCAAATCGTCTTTAGGTTTACTCGCTTTCCTCCGTGGTTTTCATCATCGCTGAGAAGAAGGTTTTTGAGTTGCAAGGAGGACCTCTTTAAACGTTTTCGGTAGGACGAACGATGTAAGCCTAAAAACATTGGTAAATAACAATCTTACCCCATGGATTTCCTTTTAACCTGGATTAGCTGTGTAGAGACTGGAAAGTATATTTTTTTTGTTACTAGTAAGTGGGAAATTTTGGAACTTTTAAATCCTCTTTCCTTCGATTCCATATGTTATTGGTGTAGAATTAGAGTGCATTGACCTAGAGAATTGTTCCTACAGATTTGTCAGAGCTGGAAAGAGCCATGAATGCTTTCAACTTGACTTATTTTTCGGTGTCTCCAAGGGTCGCGCAGAATAAAACATTTTTTATTAAGACACTTGTTTTTGCAGATGTATCCACCGTGGTTCGACTTATACGTTCGATTTCGTCCACTTTAAAAATAGCTCTGTCACTTCCCTTCAGTATGTCATAATGCACTTAACTGATGAGATCGATGCGTATGTTTCAACGTCAAAATGGCAATTGGAAGTTCTCAGCAGTGTAAGGGACAACCCAATGTAACGTTTTTCTTTTGTCTGTTGACGCTCTTTGTACGCTGCGCAATCTCCCATTTCTGGAGAACATCGCATATATGTTCGGTATAAGCGTTTTTCGTAGCGTTACGTTAGATGTATAACTTCAAGTGCTTAAAAAAACATTAACCATCTTTCGTACAGATTGAATTAGCACATGATTCGGGTTATGGATGATATGTTTTAAGACAAATTCGTCGAGTTCCGGATCTTCGTTTGAATCCGGAGTTTTAGCTGGGACACATGTATCACATTTTCGTGGTCGTTCCTTCATTAGACAGCAAACTATAAACGTCCGGTAATTTTCCTAATTGCTAGTTTTCAACTAGATAGTTCACAGGTTCTGGCAATCACGGATTGCATGTCATTGTCAGAAATACTGATGCAGCTCCCTGCCATTTAGAAGCCCTGCCATTTAATGATAGGATAAAACGTCTGCCAATCGCTGCAAATTCATCTTCGTTATTTACGGCATAACTCCCTAGTAGAAGTCAATCCTAGAGAAGCCAACCATTTTTGATTACGTTTACATAGAAACGATTGGCCAGTTAATTTTCGCAGCCATATCGACTACGCACCGTTGGAAGAGATGCCCTGCTGCAATGGATGATTGAACTGACCCTCATGAATCATAATTCGATAAGCATAATAACGCGGTCCCATTAGTTTTGTGCGCAGCTGACGATGCCAACCATGGAACCACCTAATAGAAACAGTAATGTAGGCGGTTATAGGACTGATGTGATTCGTAAATGATCTGTAACTAGTCTTCTTGTTCGCTTGGATCGTATAGGTACCTTAGGACGATGTGTCGCGGTGACCCTACCATATTCGATAATTCGACATAATAATTCGTTCGCTGCCTTAGCATTTGTGTGTTTTCCCATGTCCACCTAATAACTATCGGTCAGGATCAACGACGATACGTCTCCTTGTAAATCTGTAACGTACCGTTTTGCTCTTAACAAGGGTTGTTCTATTCTCTAAACCTTGAACGATAGTACCAAACTCTACACGGTACATGATTTGGATTCTACGCTAAAAAAGAAAAATTTGCATAAATCGGGATTGCTCGTAACATTAGGGATCTGCTATGTAATTAATAAATAATTGTAGGTTTTTTTCAGCCGGACGACACTTTCACAGTGGAACCAGACAAGATTTGAAGTGGACAATTGCATTGTTTTTCGAAAAACCTTTTCGAAAAGTCTTTGTTGCTGATGTATTGCTCATATATGATTCGTCTACTTCTTCAAGCAGTTCTATGTCATTGATTTTTTTTTCGCATGTAACTGAAATTTACCGTTTTGTCTTTAAAAAGGTCTGCTTTACACTAACGGCAAGTTTCGTCCATCCATCCATCCATCCATCCAACGGCGGCTACCATGTTTTCGTGTTGGTTTATTCTTCGATGTCTATGTCTTCGCGTATCAGTGCGATGTCGATCGTTTGTTTCTTCGACTCTGTTTCGTTATGCTTGGAAGTTTGTTGTCTTTTACGATCTGCTTTACACCGCTCATTCGCTTATTCTGCTCTTCTTGACGCTTTACTCTCTCCGCGCTTCGATTGTTTTTAGCGGCCGCTGTTTCTGACCACGATCATTTCGGCATGGTACGACTAGTTAGTAGGCTATAATCTTGATGGACGAAAAACCTGATACTTCAGCAATATAGTTCAAACATATCGTTTATCATGCAACACAGTTTTCGCACTGATGGAATATCCGTTCGGACAATGCTAGAGGCCGCTTTAGTGTTTATATACAATGGTGAGGTGTTGTTTCCACACATAGGTAAAAAGTATGTTACTGTTGTTGGTTTACAACCAACCAAATTAACATTATGCGCTATGGGAAAAAGTAAACCCTTTTCACCAGGGCAAGAAGTATTTGGCTGATCGGCTCCATTTTCCGCGCAAAACTTACCAGGATAAGACCCTCGTGACCCACAAATCAACTCAAGCCGGTCATTTTAGGGGTCGTTTTGGGTTCGATTTAAAATATCACCCAGCCTAACTTTAACTACAGCATGCACCAACAATTAACCAGTTACAATAACCCTGTCTCACCCAACCCGTCACCTATCTATAATTATCACCCTGGTCTTTTATGTTCGCCAGGGGCTCTGCCTATTCTAGGTTCGTTGTGCTTCACGTTGTGCTAGCATTCCGTGCATTTCTTCAATGCAATTGCAAAGCTTTTTAGTATTTGCTGATTGATTCTGGGACACACGGGACTCTTAGTAGGGTCGGCATACCTAAAATATCAGAATTTAGGCGAGCTAGACTTTATGGCCACGATTGGTTGAGTGGCGACAGCCGCTATTTAGCTTCAAGCACCAATAT
>NW_019213853.1:33819-60861 GCF_002532875.2 Varroa jacobsoni | reverse complement strand
TAATAAGAAAATCATTAATACCTTTTAAAGTCCTAATCAGCTATGTAACAGTGCCCTGTGTCTTTGAAGTACAATAGAATTAAGTGGCTAAAATTATATAGTAGGTAGCCAAAGGCGTATTCAGCTTCGAACTTCCCAGTCGGTAACAGAACGCGGTAAACGGGTCATAATCTGCCGAGCAAACCATTTCGAGGGCTGTTGATCCTCCCGTAATATAGATCTTTTTGAGTATAACGTGAAAAGTGGCCCTCACCAATCTAAGGCCCCGTATCACCGAGGCGAATGCCTAGAGGTGAGGTTTGATATCCATTAACGGATATAACGCCTGAACCTTTTATGATAATGTTCAATATAGTGCCCATTGAAGTAAATGAACGTCGATGCTCTATCGGTCTTGAAAATGCCTTTTTGATAGGTCCTGTTTGAGAAAAGGGCCTAAAAACGCAACTTCCCGTATTCTTCTGAGATCGATTTTTTCGAGAAAAAAATTTACGTCTCTTCGCGTGTCTGGCCATCGTTTTACCGTCATTTTTATCATGATATTACGGAGTTTTTGAAAGTATCGACTATTTTTGAAAATATGTCGAGACGATTGTGTTCAAACAATAGCCACAAATATAAACGATTCTTAAATGGATCGAAAACTCTCAGCTCCTAAGCAAAGGACCGAGGAACACTGTTTACTTGAAATTAATGTATATAAAAAAATTGACGTTAAACTTTTACAAAAGAAAAACCTCGAAAGGTGGCGCTTATTGCACGTTCTCTTTAAGTGTGCGCCAGAGGCATCGTTCCAGGTATGTATCATTGCACATTACGTGTGCATATTTGTCTTAAAGAGAAAACCCATTCATAAGGAGTAGGCTGTTTGATTGAAGTTAACTTCGGCATTACTGAGTGTAAGCGGCCAACTTACCTAAAAGCTTCCTGAAACGTCTACCCGGAAGTATCTTTTGAGTGTACTTAGGTAGCTCAATTTTATGTCATCTAGTCCGAGTATCATGCATATTGAGGGTAAGGCGATGCTGACTTCTTAACGGTCTGAACTGCACGACAGGTTACGGTACGGTCGAGCCTAGCGTTTCCTAGACGCCGGCAACGTTAAACGTCATTTGATAGACTCGATTTTTGATTCTGGGAGTCTAATTCTCCCTTTCTCGCCAACTGTAGATTATTTTATTGTCCGATAAAGTGTTCCGCTCTCTGGGTGCTTCGAGGGAACACGCAAGATGTGTTCATTGACGGTATAACTACGAATGCCATCATGCTTCAAATCCACAATCGATGCCCAAATTTGATGCGTATGATAAACACTGCCACAGTTATGATGCTCAGGCTTTGTTTCAATAAACTGCAAACTAACAAGTAACTGCAGTGCAGGGTTTATCGAGATGTGATTGACAGTGTTCTATTTTTGCAACTTACGTGGGTCCTAATTCGTGATTTACGATACCTTCATCTGTACGGGCTATTCCAGTGTGAACGTGAACAGCTTAACAGGGTGGAAAACAACTGATCAGCTAATATTTCCCCGACTCTTTAGTGCACTAAAGATGTCAAGAGTTTTCTATATGTATATGTAACACGTTCTGGAATAAAGTACGCTTTTCGCGTTTTTCTTGTGTCTTCCACAAGTTACAGCGAATCGAGTTGAAGTCGACTGTGGACCAGTTACTTCGATAAAAAACGTGTTACAGATAGAGTCAAAACATAAATTCGACGGTATACTGACACTGCAATCAGTGACTGATCGGCTGAATAGATTAAAAAATGTAACTTAAAAAATTACTAGGGCTAGAGTCGCCTGATTGCATAAGTTAAGCAGTGTGCGTTTAGCGACCAAAACCTTGTGAGGGACTTTGTAGGATCAAATCAATGCATTGTATTCGGTCACTTGTCACGCCTTTGTTTCTAATAACTGCCTTCGTTATAGTTAAAATTAGCTTGTGTCCGTAATAGAGAATCTTAAATAGTAAAGCAATGCAAAATAGTCATAATCTTTGCGTACATCTCGATCGACGTACTCAATCAGGTTGTTATCACGAGGTTTAAATATCTAGTGGCTGTTTTTGTTGGCCAAACACCTTGAGGGCAAGCAAATACTTGAGATCAAAGAGACCAGGTATTCAGATTGGTCGCGCTGCTCCTACCCAATCCATACGTATAGCAATTCGATTGCGGATACTGGCGCCCCCTTCACGTACCGATGATATTAAGGTATGCGTTTCTTGAATCATAGGGGCTGCGGGAGGGCCTCGATGACGCAGGATTCTAAATGGAGAAAGAAAGACACTGCGAAAGATTTAATTGCTTTAATAACTACTTAAACAGGGTCAATGGGTTTGTTTATCAGCTTTGTTGTGGTAGGTATACGCAGTTTCAATATGGCCTGTGCGGATACGTTTCGTCCTTAGAGCCGTGCTGATAAGGCGCCGATTCTAATAGAAAATGTCATAAATTTGTAACGCGGTATTGTGTTCGATTTACTTTTCTACCGACGGGCCTTCTCTCTCTTTTGTTTCTGGGAAGCTTGGATTCAAGTTGGACTAAGGAATCAGATCACGCTTAAACTATCTTTAGCATTTAGTTTTATCTGATATCACAGCGGAGGTTGCTGTAGTGAAGCCCTATGAATCAGAAAAAATAGTAATTTGCATGTAAATTTAGCATGCTTTATAAAGTCTACATTAAAGCCACGATGACATTTGTGAATTAAATGAACTTCTTAAAAACCAAACGTCGAAAAATGCCTATAAGTCTGTCGATTCAAACAGATGTAGGGGGACGCATGTCAGCGCTACTTTTCTTTTCATCATATATATGCGTTTACCCATCTACGTGTTGAAATTTTGAGTTTTTTGCTTCTTCGATCACAGTCGCGTGGATTTCGGTTGTAGAAGGGAAAAGGCTCCCGTATAATTCGAACTAGGAGTCTAAATGACTTCTTAGACATCACCTGACAACAATCGCTTGATGCGCGCTCAGGCCTTAAAATGAATGCTGCTAAGAAAACACAATCGGAGAGTCCTCCAGGCTACCTCGCTTTCAGTAGTCGTCGATTATGCCCCATCGGACATCTGTCATTATTTGTAAATGAAATAATAGTTTCTAAGTATTTTAGACATTTCACATAATAATTTCACACACGTGGGGATGAGTAGAAAAAAATGCAAAAACGAGCGACATTGTCCCAGAGGCATATACATAGTAGAGATTCACACATGGGAGAAAAATGAAAAGAGGACGTAAAAATTACGTGGAGCTTTATTAAATATCGGATGTAAGAAGTTTTTACTTTGTCTCCTATGGAAAGCTATATTATGTCATAAAGCGAATGGGACGCAACCATAATATAGCGTCGGTGTTGAAACAAACATGAGAGAACGTATTGAACTGTTCTTGCTATCGTTCAGCTTGCGATGCTCACCCCTGTAACCTTTTAATCTATGGATAATTAATCCCTCTGATTAGTATGTTGCGTATCTTAACAAGAACAGATTCCTATTTAAAGCCATTATCACATAATGTAGAAACAAACAAACTGCGATTAGACTGGCCGCACGGATTATTTTTTCTTTTTATTTTAATCATGAATTAGGTATAAATTTCAAATCAAGAAGAGCCTGTGTTCTATTTATATGATGCACGCATATTCCTATAATAATCACTGTTAAAAAAAAAACACATAAAAATTATACAGACACAGTAAGGAAAGCGCGCGATTTAAGAAAATTCAGCTCGAGATGCTCCTGTGTAAAAAGTGTCACGTCACCTTTTAGTTCTATAATTTATGACGCTTTGATGCAGAAGACAGATTGTCGTACTAGTTTTCGTACGCTTCATTTCTGATGACCTCTCACGCTATTTTTTAATTCAACCTGATAAGAGTACTCGTAAATATTTATTCAGACCAAAAAGTACTGTCTTATACTATTCTATGTGACAGATAGCTGATTTTACTCTGATTTATCGATTGCGCTTCCTAATACATAGGATTTATCGTAACACGTTCTAACTTTGTGTACTTCTAGAGGTGCACACGGTCGTACGCTCAGAATCGTTTTTTCTTTAATTTGTTCGCTCGATAAATATGTAAGCCTATCGCGTTCGATTCCCTTTGGTGTCACGGTATAGATTCATCGGTTTGTTTTTTCTATAGCAACAAACAGTCAAGGACTGCTTTTATTTGAATTGGGCAATTCAATTTATGACATCCTCATTACAGTCCACTGGTATACGTGTATAGCCCAAGTCAACTACAGTTTGGCTGCGTAGTAGACTATAGTCCATCGTGTAAGAGTAATCCACGTATGTAGCAATACCATCCATGTTACAATACAAAGCATATTTAGAACTGGCAAAACATTTCGTTCTACTAGGAAAAGTCTCAGTGCAGAGCTTCAATCGACTGCATACGATTCTACGATACATTTGAATCACAAGTATACTAATCACGAACCAACGAAGAATGGTGCTCCAAGATCCCCTGAGAGCTGTGACTAGGCGAAAAGTTGGTGTCATCCAGCACGATCGAAGCACCTAGAGAATCTTTTTGAGCACTCAATTATCTGCAAAACGTGCTTTAGTTACTCCTCTAGTCAGTACATTATATTTCTTATGAATAATTTCTGTTATAAAATCCGGCCTTGTTCAATTAGTAACTTTAACTTTTTTTCGGTTATCCACAGAATAGTTAAATACGGTTATGCAATGCATAACATGAAATTGGGAAACAGCGCCAAGCGTTTTAATATTCTAGCTTTTTTCATAAATACCCATAGATAGGGCTCAAATATTTCCGTAGTTCTGCGAAGCTAATTTTAGTGATTAGGGTGAAAGGTAAAATTATGCAGCCATATTTTAGTGTAGCTTAGCGAAACTGGATTTCAACAGCGAACCCGGGTTTAATTTCTTTCGTCCTGCTAGCTTCTGTGCAGCCGGATTTGCCTCGATGTATTCTGCCGCTGTCGGTTGCCGAAGAGATTTTTCATCACGTTCAGATTAGGTTTTTCTGATAGGTAGTTCGGAGCGGCAACATGAGTTTCCTAAAATCGAATTCCTCATTCTCATCCCGGTATAGAGCAATCCAAAATCTCTTAGAAGGCATCTCCTCTTGATCGAATCTAAGGGAAATTATCCTGACTCAGCAGCATCTAGTGGCCATATCCGTGCGACATTACTGTGATGAATGGGCAGTTTTTAATGTGCTCTCCCGGTTTCGTTGAACTGGTAACACTGAACATTCAGTAAAGGTACGCTAAAAATGTCACGTAGGCATATGGTTTTTCCCCATGTACCGTTGTTAAAAGTTTAGTATATTTAGTGTATATATATACTGGTTACTGCTTCGTGGAATACCATGACATTACCGGAGATAAATAAGGACTTCCCGTCCCACAGTCTAATAGGTCTCACAAGCTGATTCTCGCAGAGTTCAGACGATGAAGAGAACCTTGCAACAGATTTTGGGTTATTCGATGCCGAAATGATAACAGGAATTGGATTCTATGAACCCAGACCTGTTCCAAACCAGCCATCAAGAACTTGATTCAAACCTCGTTTTTTTCCTTTCTCTGAGGTTTCAACCGCCGAATCTAACGTACCGAAGCAAACATACCAGTATGGGATAATGTAAGACAAAAAGAAATTTCCCAATTGTACGATTCGGCTCCGAACGCCTTTTCAATCTGGCGTACTTTTCGGCCAAGTACAAAGAGTTCCTTATGTAAAAAAGGTGAGACGTAACTACATAGAACAGCTTTGAACTTATAGGTAAAATCTCATTTGGCAGAGGTTTTTACTGTTTCTCAAGCGTGGAAAGAACCGAGAAAGTATTAAGTAACATAATGAGGTACGGTTCGTAGTAGAAGACGTACGCCACCGAAATCTGACTGATTGATATCAGGGTCTTTTGGAAAGTAAACTCGCAATCACACTACTGCAGTAATTCAAGTTGTCCTACAGAGAGAACTAGGACAAAGACAGAAACATGATAGGATAAACTTGTTGTGGCTATTCACCTCAGTGATCCATATCAAAACAGGCTATATCTATGTAGCATGTCCATAACGTACTTACTCATCCCATATTTTATTAATATTATGCCCATTATTAGTATTATATCATAAGGTCTAAATACAAATATTTTCTTGAGGATTTACTATGTTTGTTTACTATTTGTCTATCGATTGACATGTTTCGCATCTTTGACAAATTCGCATTGACATTTTTATTGGGTTAAATTATATTCTTCTCGTTGGCAAAAAACTGACACGGGGTTCTGGTCTGTTAAGAACGGGCACGCTCAAGTGACCAACTCCGAGTATCACGCGACGTGTCGATGAAAAAAGCGAAATCTGAGCATGGCCATTATCTTCAATAATTTCGAAGGTTCCAAAGGCTGTAACAGGATTGAAGCACTATAGCTCTGTATGATTGTCTTCATTCCTCATTCATTCATTCATTTCGTCATTCATTCATGATAAGCCACCTTAGCGAATAATAGCAAAGTAGCTAGATGACTGCTCTACTACTAGGGAAGTGGAGGAAACAATATAGCAAATACTCTCTTGTTTTTGGTACGCTTGTGTAACACAGCATAACTTACTAACGCCCAAACAAAAACTATGAAAGCTGTGTGGTTCGAACGGCAGATGCGTTGCTATCGGGAGTATGGATATCCGGCCATTGTTGGGTTAATTTTCTAAATGGTTAGTACAGCAGATTGTTGCCATACCGCTCTATAGTTCAGTTAACAAAAAGCCCGCTTACATTCAAAAAGCCCGCCAATTAATGGAAAAAACATGGCGTCTGGTACCGGGTGTCGGGAGTGACACTCCGCTGTTCTTTACGAGTTTTGGCAGAGAATGCCGTTCGCCCAGTTATGCAAAGGGCCCCTTTTGAATAATGCCAAAAATCATAGCTCCTGGTTTAAGTCCGGCGTGAGTTAATATACATGTATCAAGCCATTAATTTGATAGCAATAAGGGGCTATGTCTTGGTAGTTACATGCTTCAAGCTAAGTTTTTCTAACTCACATTCCCATAAAAGAAATGTGGACTTGATTTCTATTAACTGCTGAATATTCCAGTATAACTCAGGTTTCCATAACTGTATTGACTTTAAGTGTTCAGACATGTTTTCTAGAGACTGACAATAAGCTGACTTGGACCGCATTTAATGTGCCGATGTCTCAAAAACGGTCGAAAACGGAGGCTCTTAGTAAAAGTACTTCATTTTCGATAACAGCAAACGGATGGTGTTTGAAAACCAAATGAAACTGTAGGGCCTATGCATGTAGACTAGCTTCTACTTCTGTGTATTAGATTTACCAAAATCGAAGTTGTCTTCAACATGTAAGATAAATAATAATGCAGCAATAGAAATTTACTGGTCGCAACTTGCTTTGAGAATTGGCGCGGATCTTTTTACTTTCAGAAATGTTATCATCACGCTGCGAGATATTCTTAGAGTTCCGAGCACTTGTATCTGAGCCTTCAGTCAGGGTCCTCTCTTGAGCGCTCACGTCGTACGTACCGAGGCCATGTGCAATCCGAGTTCAGAGGAACGTGTTGGGGGTACAGTCGAACACATGAAAGAGCTGACCGCGTTTCGGTACAGGTAACAGCTAGAAAAATACAACGCTAATCCATCCAGCGTTGATCCAATAGTGCCTGCCTCGTAGATTTTCCGACAGGATCAATGAATGATGTGCGACAAGGTTTTTCGCCATAAACTAGACATAAATATGATAATCACCACTGCGTATACATATACATTTCATAGCCAAAATCTTAAGAAGAAATGGATCTCCCGTAACTAGAGAAGCTTTCAAGCAGAATTTTTTTTATCAACAAGCAAAAGTATAACTATAACTATATTTACTTTAAGTGTATTTGGTTATATGCCATCGGCAAATGATTGAGTTTTTACCGGATGCAGCTCGATCGATAAACAAAAAAAAATCTCCTTTAGTTGAAGTTCTATGGGCTAACTGACGATAGGGTATGCCACTGCCGATTAAATGAAGCTTATATAGCAAAAGGGTCCTTAATGGTACACCGTTCCATATATCATATATATGAGAATATCAAATATAACTTTAAATGAGACAAGGTTAATGAAGTTTTTACATAAGATTAAGATATACTAACTGACAACATAACACAATGCTTGCCGAAGTGCTCAGCGTCGCCATTATTGCGCCAAAGCTAAGTCCGTACACGAGCCGTATGCTATGCTAAAATACTGTCGAGCGTTAACGGTTATCGTTATTACATCGACATTTACGTATCTAGAGCCCAAAGACTTTTTTTTTAATTGGATATAAGGTGCGTATTATATTTTCTGTGTTTGGGACATGAACTAATTGTATGGGCCTTGTATGGGTTGTTCAGTGGCAGCTGGTGCCACTTATAGTTGCAAGATAGAGAACTAGCGTTTGTGAATATAATTGAAAAGAGAATTGATAACAAATGATGTATGTATCGTATACGGATGCTTAATTGCTTCCATTCTTTGCTTTGAAAAGGTACCCTTTGGACAGACAAATAATCACCGCTAAGTTGGTGTCATTAGGTCCACATGTGCCATCATTTTGGGCCGATATGGTCCCGGCCACAAAACCCGTCCTTTCAATGAACGTATATGTTGATTTGGATATGAATTCATCAACCGTTGAAAAGATATACAACCTCTACATTGAACTCCAGCAGCGTTTTCGTAGAGCACTTTAGAGAAGGTTCACCTTCGACAAGATCTTGATGGATTAATAACTCGAAAAGAGGGCGCTTGCAGCGCTGATCCGTCTACGCTGGCACTATACTGCTGACTAAATAAGTAGCACATAAAAATAATCAGCAAAAATTAAGTATATAGGTCACTCGGATCTCCTAAAGAGGAGGTTTTCATAAATACATTATATTTCCGTAAGCTAAATAGAAAAACGAACTAGAATATTTCAACTTACTACGTAGTCTGTCCGTCACGAAATAAGGCGCAACGAAGCCTACAGTTGCATCGGCGCCGAAACGGGCCGTAGTGATAGACATTCGGCTAGAAATCTTAAGGGAAGGGCTAAAACATTATGTCATATTTAGGCACTCCCACATTTCAAGTTCCAAGTTGTTTAACAAAAAACAATTTACAAGGCGTGCTCTAGCCGGTGTACATTAGAGACACGTTGATGTACTACTAAGTATTATGGGGCTGTAAAAGAAGAGGTGCGATCTCATCTAGTGGGAGATCACCTTTGAATACCTTTAAATGTGTTAGAAAAGTTTAATACCCTAATTAGAGTTTAGTTTATTCTAGAGCTCGAAAATACAGAAGAATGGCAACAATATCCGATACCGACACGCTATTATATCGACCACAAGAGACGATCTATTACATGCGCTAGATATAGCCATGGGTAAATTATGGCAAGCGTCAAAACTATTTGATAACAATATGATTAGACCTAGAGTTTTTCTGCTGAAGAAGAATAAGCTTTAAAATTCTACATGACTCGTGCGGCACGAGCTTTACTGATGAACCTACGCAATGTTGCAACGGGAGATACCCAATGATTTGCATCTATCTGAAGTTGCTAAAGCATTGTACTTTGTAAAACCTACTTTTTAACCTAGACAGTTACGCCGAGGAGACTCACTTTGTATGACGACGATTACCCAAGAAAGAAATTTAGGTTCACGGCAACAATTTAGATCTTCTAAATTGTTTGGTTTTAAAAGCATAGTTATTCAGATTATCCTGTTTCCAAGAACTACTGCTTGAGATTTCGAGTGTCCTGCCGTTCGAGGTCAATTGTACGTGTTGTGATAAATACGAAGCTGGGCATCCGCAAGGGAACCTAATGATTTAGTGGGCGCGTGGTCATAACGCTACCCACGTATGCGGCATTAAATTCTGACTTAGTCTCTTCTATTTTTTGCACCGCTTTCCGAGATGCGGCAATAACGTTCAGAGGCGTTACACTTGACAGATGAAACAAATTTAACTATATGGAAAATTACCAAGAACGCAACCTGTAACCTTGCTATGATTTCTGGCTGTCGAGAGAAACGTCGTAACTTCGACGAAAGCCTATCAAATACGCTAAACTAGCATTATATTGTAAATGTCTATTAGCCATATTTCTGGTTGAAACTTTTAGCCGTTCAAGTCGTTAGTGCAAAATATTAAGAAAGATATGAAATAAAGTAAAGATTCAAATTTATATTTAGAATTGAAGTAAAATATTGTCCTGTATTGTCCTCATGGGCAATCAGAAAAATAAAGCTAGGACCGTTGCTTGTGTATAAGCAAGCGGCTGGAAGACAAGCAGAGCATCCGTCGGAAGATTGTCGAAATTACAAAAAATGCTCCTGAAGAGTTTGTCCAAAAGGCGTCAGACAGAAATAATAAGGTTTATATTCAAATAAGCAAAAGAGTTGCAAAAGAGCAAAATCAGTTTTTTTTTTTTGGAACATGACTTTTTAGGTGATTTCTTCACCGTCGTCATCATGGATAGCTATAATATTCAAAGTATTAGAGTAAAAAATGTTTTCCAAAGTCATCCTTGATCTTATGAATCACGCCTTCAAATCTTGCAGCCGATTCTGGAGAAGTCCTTTCTCTGGCGAAGTTCCAGGGCATTCTGCTTCTCGGCCCTTTTACAGTCGAAAGGCTCCTTAGGCACTGCGGCACGGAAGCCAGGAGCTCTTCGAATGGCGTCCCTACCAGGCTCTCGTGGACGTATTTAGTGAACACGCCGTTACTTGGGTAGCGGCTTCTGGAGCGATCTATGTCCTTCCGTGACCAGGAAACGCAGTCTTTCCATAAGCGTTCGGATCATATACTTGAACGGCTCATACCGTGAGTGTCCGACAGCCGTCGATGAGTTTGATGTGGTTTTCTTCGAACTAGTCCCAGGCTCGTCGCGAACTCATTGTCAGACACGATGGCGCCGAAGTCCCCAAATGAGCAATTCACAGCCAACGTCGCCCCCCGAATCGGCACGGGACTAAGCGGGGATATTAGTCGACCGATACCGCGGCGAGGGAAGCTTTGCCCCCTCAGGGTGTACATGAAGGCTAAGTTTGCTTTTTTGAAGCGATATTCCGGCGCTGACATTGAGTGGGACAGATAGCGCCGTCAAGAATATCGTTTACGCTACGGACAAGTAGTGATGTTCTGAGCGTTGTCCACAAAAATACGGCCAGAATATCTCGACGGCGCTTTCAAGTAACGGCTAGCGTATGTGATGACGCGCCAACGCGCACTCTCGCAGCGGATGACCTCTGTAGTGGTCAACGTTCAAAACGAAGTCCCTTGCGAAGATTACGACATGGAGCGAGCTTAGCGGCGTAAGACGCACCCGGCAACAAAAGTATGGGCTCATAAAGTTCAAATTCCCTAGTCGATCAGGTCAGACACTGTTTCACGAGCAGCCGTGATTCTGTGACATAGATATGCTACCTTTTGGATTTCGAAAATGACCCGTTCATTGGTGCCACCCATGCATTTTTTCAGACTCGATATATTTTTCCGCCCTGATGGGATATACCCTGATGAGAAGTTCTCGAGCAGTACTTTACACCGGCCCCGCGCATCCGCGCTCAAAACGCTGTACAGAGATGCGTATAAACTTTCCAAAGAACAGTGTAGAATCTCGTGATTGGGTGTCCTGTTTAGACTGCTGCTCACATTGTTGCACTCATAATAATAATGACGTACCCCTAACTGCCCTACAATGCTGATCGGCTTACCTACGATACTTCGTGAAGTTGACAATGGTGACGAACGGTTTTTCCGGCCCGTGCCTGACCGCAGCGTTAACCAGCCAAAAACTCTTAGCGAAATGCGCTGCGTATCGCATGCAAGTGCGAACTCCGACAGCCTTGCGGCATTCGACGAACGCGGCTTATCCACTAGCTGCGGAGAGGTTACGTTTACATCCGCTCCAGAATCTTCCAGAACTGTCTTCCCGTAAAGAAGTGGAGCCTCGAACATTAGTGGAGGCTCATTAGCGGGCCCGTTCATGCAACTTACGCTCTGACAAAGGCGGCGTCCTGCAATGGTTCTTGAACTCTGTTCCTCGCAGTTGTGGCCAATTGCTAGACACTTGTAGCCTCCCGTGCCACCACTCGCGAACGCAGATTCTGTTCCCGCTCCACGTTTTTGGACTTCGGGAGAGTGGCGCGAGCGCTTGAAAATTTGCCAAAGCAGCCACGTTGAGGTGATTGTCGAAAGTATCGCTCTCGCACGCATTTCAGTCGTCCCCTCGAACGCGTACAATGACCTCGATCAGTCCGCCAGAAAACATTTATTATTGAAGAAGATACGAAAACTGAATTCGACCCTGTCTTCTCTTGCGTGCAGAGTACTCTGATGGACCAACGACCACATTTTCCGAAAGTCTCTCAAACAGCTTCATCTTGAACAAACGCCACTTGTGCCATGACCGTCTCGAAGTACGCCGTCGAAGTAGCCGATTTTAATGGCGATCTAAAGGCGACCCAAGCCGTGTATTCTGGTTGATGGTGCCGCGGCGTCGATGATTTCCGCCTCAAGAGGAAGGCCTGCTTCTGTCTTTTCTTCCTCGCCAACATCCAGGCATCTGCCAGGGCTGATTCGTTGCCGCTACCACCAAACGCGACAAAAAACAAAGTTGCTACTGTCAATTTGTAATTTATTCGATACAAACCTAAACCGCATTTATTCAAAAAGTGGGCTGTTATTAACGCATGCGTCGCGCACATTCACTCATACTATTGCAAACATAATAAAGTGGAGTTAAGTTTTTCTAATAAAAGTGCTAATGCTTAAAAGTAAAAGCTGATCGGACAAATATAAAAATTGTAAGCTCGAATGAAAATTCTAAAGTGTTGTAGATGAAGTTTATTAGGAGTAAAGTCTAAAATGTTAAGCTAGAAACGGAAGCGTTTCGAAAAGATGTTACATTCTAGGTAAGGATGGATACAACGGGTTTCTTTCTGTCTTTCGGCAGAAATGTAAAGGTACGGTGCTCCAGACCATGGGGGCGTTATACAATATTACAGTTAGCAATAATGTCGTATGTCTTCAAACTGGCATTCTCAATAAAGACATTTAGTTCGAAATTGTGATGCGGAACGTTGATATCGGGCGATATTTAAGTGGGTTAAGAAAATGGAAACCATTAGGCAGCGTCGGCTTTGGAGCCCTTATGCTGGCTGTGCCTGAACGTCAACGTGACTAGGATCAGGTTTATTGAAAGGCAATTTGAAGTAAAGATCGGTGAAGCTAGCGTTATCGCTGATCAACATCTCTAATTTACACAGTCAAAACTATGGACGCATGATCATGACTATGTTATTTAAAGACCATGCATACTCTTTATCACTAACTTTAGATACTGTGCACAACTTTAAGCTATCCAAAGCGACTAACAAAAATGAGGTCAAGTTCTGCAAATAATATAGCAAGTTTATGAATGTATGCTATTTTTTAGAAAGCAAAAGGGCATTGTAGAAAAAAAGAGTTACTATCTTAATTATCGGTCGAAGTATGTTTTGAAGGGCAATGGAGGGCCCAAGTTGAATACTCTCTCGCATCGTTATAGTGTTTCAAATAGCCCGTAAACCTCGAAAGCTTAAGCTAAAACCACTAGTCGTATAACAGAGAACGGCTAGAAATCTTGGTTAGAACAAGGTTCCCTCTTCGTAAATTGTCCGTTTGCATCGAACTCTTTCCGAACCCAAATCTGCCCTTTTCTACATAATTGTGAGTGTCGGTCTCCACTGACCTTGTGGCTAAATTACTATTGGCACCCGTCTCGCGGAGGCAATGAAGTCTGTCGTGGGATAAGTTCATCCGACGATAATCATTTAGATTATTACAACCTTCAGACGACGCGGACTTTACAGTTTTATCGCTGGCGACGATAAGATCGTTTCGCAGTAAATTGTTGATGAAAAGCATCATGAAGTTATAGCCGATTTCAACAGGAAGCGTGCACTTGTATCTCTTTCAGGCTTAAGACTTTACAAAAAAACAAAGCTTATTTCAAACTGGGCTCAAGTAACCATCCAGTATTCCTAAAAGCAACGCCCGTTCTATTTGACTTTTGAGAACGCGGCTAACACGATCGGAATATGCTGTTCCGGTTGTTTTAGTAAGAAAAATTTTTCACTGACTTAAATAATGATCCGAAGAACCACCGCTATCCACTTGCTTTTCTATGAGATGTGTGTGGCGAACTAAACAAGTGATAACTCCTTCACCGTTGGCCAAAGAGAAGCGCACCTTCCCATAAAAATATAAACACTGAACGCATAAATTCTAACTTAATAGATTAGAAGATCTTTGAGATATCATTACCTTCCCACTGGTATTAAAGCTGCACCAGTGACTTTCGAAAGGGAAGTAGCTAAACTGGTAATAACAAGTTCTGGCAGTTCAGCGTATTTGAGCCACAGTATCATTATTTTGAGAACGACTGATCTAAGAACATAACAAATGACCTGAAGTTTACAAGTGTTTATATAAACTCGCTAGTCTGGGTCTCAAGGCACAGCTAGAAATTGTGATCACTCGAAAACTGAAATAACGTTCTTAAGATTTCCTGTTTCCAATAAAGGAACAAAGCTGGATGTGAGTGAATAAAATTGATAATTCAATAAAGCATTCTTTAAGTGTTTGTACATCGGACTTTCTGAACTGAGGCTTCTTCTAAAAACGATTATATATACATTATTTTTGTGGATAGACTAAGGGGCATTCGGGACACATTAGACGCACTTTAATAAATTCCGGGTGAACTAAAGAAGAAGGTCGGTCATGCTTGAATCAGGCTCCTGAGCTTCTTCATTCGGGCCTGCGGCTTAAACTAACCGATTGTGGCCGCAGCTGATACAAATCAATTGTGTAGAGGTCGTAATCAACTCAGATGGTAGGCGGGCTATTTACAAAAATTGAACGAAGACACGCACAGATTGAAACCGAAGATTTTCATATAACGTTGACATACATCCACTGACAAAAATTTATTCTCCTTACGACCGTAAAACTTTCCCTAAAAAGTCGTGGAAATGAGATAATTTTTTATAACCATTTTATAACCCCAGCAGCTTTCAACATTTGGCCATCTTACGTTTGGGCTATGAATTCGAAATGTAAACGAATAGATGAATTTGCTAATACTGATTTCGAATAATTGATCCTTCCAGGGAAAGAACTGAAGATAAAGTAAACCGGATTTCCACAACGACTTCCTGGAAATGATGTGTTGCCTGCTCGATAAAATTCGAAGGTAGTATATTACAAGAAGAAGATCTATTGCACTTCTTCTTCAGCCGCCCATTTAGGCACGCATCTAGAGACTATTTTACTCGGAATCAAAAGCTACACGCCAATGTATTAAAAATATTATACCATAGTCAGATGGGTTTCCGAAAGGTAAAACGGATGGCTCGCTGATATATATAAGTGGCTTTAAATCTACCGTGAAATCGAAGCTCTAAACAAGAAGCCCTTTCAATGTTCCTGTTCATATTTGGTCCGGATAGGAACGTCTACACAGATTCCCTTGGACCAACAGATAGACAAATAGGCGTATTGACAATAGCTTAAAGCCTACATGGTGCAGACGAATACGACAAATGTCGGCTGCAGAATTTTTGTCTGCTATGACAATTTTTTTACCGCCGTTTCAAACAATAACCCTCAATTGAATCTCTGGGAACATGCCATTCCTCGATAGACTGATAAAACTCTCGCATTTTACCTGCAATCAGACAAGCTTATCTCAAGAAGTGTTAATATATTCGAATAAGGTTGCCACAATTTACGACAACTTGAAACTACGATGGCTAATAAGGATGTTATGAAAAAAAAACAACAGCTTAAAGTATCGCACAATAGGGCCTATGTTAATTACCGTCTCGAAGTTAAGATACAAAACATTCCCTGGAGAAACAGGTATGCGTTAGAGTTTCCCACACATAAAAATCGACGACCACCGAAAAGAAAGTTTTTTTTCTCGAAAAAATCGTTACAAGCCCCGTTATTTTGCAGCTAACGGTCGTTTCAACTAGACTGTACATGGTGGACAAGTGCGGGCAGATGCACAGCTGCATATAGAAACGGGCAATTGCGATCGTCTTTAAGAGAGAAACGTAATAATGGAATACGCTAGTGAAACGTAGTATCTATCGTGATTCTTTTTCCTTACAGGTGTTCATAGCAGGAGCGAAGTGTTGTAACAAGCACACGATATACAATACTTCGATTTTTTCTTTTGTATATTTTAATTGTATTTCAAAAAGCGATTGTGCGTTTTTAAAATCTAGTCGTCATAACGCATCAAGCCAAAGAACGCTACCACATGCTATTATATTCTGAACGTATTCAAGATTCTTCATAGATATTGATATCTTAACTAGGATAGAAGTGTTCTGCCAAAACCCTTCGGTTCCCGTATTGACGCTAGTACGTATACGTCGTGCCGTGTTCGTGGTAAAATGTAGATACACTCATGTTCTAGATGCCCCTTCTCACGTAGATTTCTTGGGGCATCATTTCGTACCAATTTGAAATGAAGCGATATGAGACATGGTTTTAGAATTACGCGCATGTAGCCTTGGTATGGTCCAATCACAACGAAGCTGTACGAGGAGAAAACGAGCGAGCGAGCGAGCGACAGAAGCAGGGGGAGCAGTGTTTGTTTTTTAGTGGTATCTCGTACTGGTAGACAACCGCAGTATTGTTATGGCTGCCACTTCATGGATTTTCTAAAGATTCAGTTTTCATTAAAGTGACGCGAACCCCCTTCACAACAACTAAGAAATCGACTAATTAAAAGGAGCGATTTAACATTTACAAACAGATACAAGGTAGTAATGTTGAGCTCTCAAGCTATAAAAATAGAAACTGGTTTCTGCTGCTGAGCTTTTTTCTTCCTAATCTACTGATGGAGCGGGGGCTATGCCAGGTCTCTTACAATAAGCTAGTTTAAGCAGTTAGACGATTTTTCACCTTACCAGTATATTTCTAAAGCCCATATTATTTGATAATTTCACGGTAGATCTTAGGTTTCAATAGGTGTTGATTGAGGGCAAGGTTTCTTGCACATTTTTCTTTGTGATGATTTTGCCAAGATAAAACCGATAAAACGAGCAATTCATATCTCATCATTTGAGTAGCTTTGCGTTACACAAGATGTCCATACAGTAGCATTGGCAGAGCCCATCCTCATGATCGGCTCAATTATACTATGTATAGACGCTTTTCATCATTGGCCGGCCATCCTCTCGAAATACTTGATAGCTTCCGACTCTGGAACCGCTTGGATTTCATTACTGCAGTGGGTCATGAGATTCGAGCGCTCGGTGTTGTGGCCACGCAATGTCCATATGCACCTTTAATGGCACCGTTTCTTTAGGCATAGAATATGGCAGGATGTTTCTTTCGTAGGACAGATCTTTTTCTTTAAGTGCTAGGCCGTCACGATCGTCATCCTCGCCGTGTAAATAGGAAACAGAAAGATATCCGTAAAAATTTATCTGTGCAGGCGCCCAGATGCCCCGTTACTGCTTCAAGCATCATAAAACCGGACGACATAAAACAATACGTTTCGAGTTTTACGTCTAGCATTAGCGTAGGTCACTCCATGATACAGACGGCCCGCAGCACGAACCGAAACGTGCCTACGTCCGAACCTACATCGCTATGTAGTCCTAAGAGTATCACCTGAATACGTTACTCTCTAAGACATAAGAGCAACGATCGAATCACCAACTTACCGATAACGAATTCTAATGCGACTTATAGCTTTTCGTTAAATGGAGGTCTACCGGTCATGTTACCGTTATTCTAAAGAACTACGAATTGTGTACACGTTAAATTTTTCGCAGTTCTCAAATAAATCAGAAAGAAATTATCAGCTTGTTCATCAAATGAAGCTTTTTTTTGTAAAGTTGGTGAGGAAAACATAACATAATCTCTATAGTGATGTTTTATAAGTGCACCTTTAAGCGGCAGGAGCCCATTAGCTGGCGCTGTTTTTTCAAGAGCAGCAAGCGGCCTTCCCTCGAAATTCCGGCGTTGCTCGAAGCTTAACATGTCACCTTTAACCATCATGTGCTTACGCAAACCCAATACCTGTAACCTTCTACGGTGCAAACTCTAGCTTTAGAAGAAAAAATAACGGTTTTATTGAAATGAAGGTGTCCTAAAATCGCTATTTCATTCGGCAGGCTCACGAAGGTTTTTTGATGCCTCGCACGAATTCCTGGTGAATTCCCAATGTAGTAGACTGATGGACAAATTATAATGGTCTATTTTTACATTATCCTTATTCTCACCATTAAATGTTCGACTTTTTGTCGTTTGCTGGTTTCATCTTTTACTAACTGATGTCTCCTGGTGTTTGACTTTTTTTTTTATATGTACACCATACACAGTTTCAGTGAATACGCTTCCTATTTCCTTCATTTAACGAACTAGCTATACGTACTTTAGGCATAGAAAGTGTTCATTGAAATTTGGCTTAATGTGAAACCTGGTGGCAATCTTGATGTCACCAGGAAGATGAATGAC
Organism: Varroa jacobsoni; assembly: GCF_002532875.2. NCBI lineage: Eukaryota > Metazoa > Arthropoda > Arachnida > Mesostigmata > Varroidae > Varroa > Varroa jacobsoni. The sequence goes on along the minus strand of NW_019213853.1, from coordinate 42,300 downwards.
GCCCATGCTACCGTTTGAGCTCAACTACGCTTGGCTCCTAGCGGGAAGCATGGACGGAATTGATCTCATGTCAGATCTACATTACTCGTGCTCTATATAATAATGCTACATTGCATTTTAGTAAAAGTAGCATTTAGAATATGACGAATCATGACAAAATATTTTGCCCCTGGCAGCGAGAGACAAAAGGAAAAAGCAAAATTGCTTTTATTTGGAACGACACTAAAGCCGTAGTTGGGTAGGCTTGCAGTTAGTCTTGGTTTTTCTCTATTACCTGCTTATACTAAATGCGTGCTAATTAGCACTTGTTAGCGGTTCTGTGAGGCATTTTAGGCCGAGGGTCGATCAATGGCTAAAAACCTGCTTTGATTGGATCTAGTTTACTTACTTTCACGGTAAGTTCGCTAGATAGATTTACGCTATAGTGATCTCAATGCCGCCTAAATACCAACTTTTATATGTGAACGGTGGGATTCACTAATTTTGTCTTCCTTACACAAGCCTCAGGGTAACTACATATTTTCGTTATATATGGTGCATTTTCTGTGAATATCACATGGTGAAAACTATGCCCCGTCATTGGTACAGTTCTACAGGGCGTCCCGGAAGAAAAAACTAAAACACGGTTTGAATGATCAGAACTTTCGTTCTTCCATATGCTTAGTTTTAAGATTTTTTTTTATTCTATCGCAACTATCCAAAATTATTATCGCTCTGGTAAATATATTTCTGATAGCGATGATCTACTGATTCACGAGCTTCAACAGATATTTTATATAATATTGCGGTAAAATCTTGCTAAATTGCGGTTTTTAAGTCTTTCAGTGTCATCAGTTTTTGGGGCATAGACTTCATTTTTAAGGTACTTCCGCACAAAAGAATCCCTTGGCGTGAGATCAAGGGTAGTGTAATTTATAGTTGCCCCTTTGTCCAGCCCATCTGCTTGGAAAATTCTCATCAAGATATGCTGCTACATCACGATAATAGTGTGCAAGGGTTTTTTTTTTCAATCTGGATCGTCTTCATTGATTGCATGCTTCATCCATAGAATTTTTTATTTTAAAACGCGTTCAAAAGCGACGGACATTTCGTCTTCTGGTGCCGAGCTCGCGTTTTGATTGACTCGAGGTTTTTTTTTACAACTCCTTAGTACTCCTTGTTGGCTGGTGGACCTCGTTAATGTCATTGCCCTTTCTATAAGCATCCTGAACAATTCCATTTGCTTCAAACTTATGTTTTTATTATTACGGAAGCTTGTCATTATCTTTGTACCTTTGCTAAATTTTTATATTTCCAAGAGCAATTTAAAATAAATTTCTCAAGTCCAAAGTTAATCTTCATCAATTTATGACTTTTAAGGAATCACACTCTGAGGAAAAATCTACTTAAGAAGTTATAACCCGGTAAACAATGTACACACTTTATTTTTGCGGATACCTTGCAATTCGTAAAATAATCGCCGTTTACTTATTTAATAAATTAAAACTTAATTTTTGACGTTTAAGCTAAAAGAATAATTAATTGTTTTCAATTGTAGCATTTTAAAAGATATTATTTTTTTCCTTTAAGAATTCCAAGCGTATTACTAATTCATGTAAGCCTCAATATTATTCTAATCACGTTATCCACTAAAGGGCGAGCTGATAAAAAAACACAGGAAGAATGTCACCGTGTAGTGGTAACTTCTTCGGTGATACATCACTTAACCGGCACAAACAGAAGTGAAATAAAACGACGACACTGAAAAGGAACGGGGCAAGGGTGAAGGGATAGCACCCCGTGTCGGGTGCGCAGATTTATTCGAAATTCGAGAAATACTTCCGCTTCCGGTGAATGCGTTTCGGAGATCTTTCTTCTTTCGCGTCCTCCGACCCCGTTTGCCATTGCCTATCAAATGAGTGGACTCAAACGGCGCTACGGCGACGAGAAGGCAGGCTCACGCGACAAAGCTTTTCGACAGCGACAGCAGCAGCAGCAGCAGCAGCAGTTGAAGCGTGAGAAACAGTCACGGTGGTAGCTGTCGACTTGCCCGAGTTAAGTTGAGGTAGGGGTGCTGTGGCCAGGCGGTAGGTACTTAATAAATCGACAAAGTCGTCGGCGCACCATTGCCGTTAGGGCGAGAAACGTACGTTCGCCTGCTTCTAAATCGTTTGCTGCCACTACCGCCGCCGCTGCTATTACGATTTCTAGGACAGCAGTCGCCGCCCGCTGCTGTGGAGGCGGATGACTTTATGGGATTTATTAATCAAATTTAATTCATAATAATCCTCCCATTCGCCGGCGCAACGCGCAACGCAGCTGAGATAGAATGGCAAAACAGACGAGCGGCCGAAAGAACGAACGACTGGCCAGGCGGCCTGCCAAGGCAAATCGCATAGAGGAGTGAACTGGGTCGAAGAAAATCAGAAAAAGGCTGAGCTCTCACCCACTTGAATAAGATCGGCCCCTAAAGCGGCGCATGCGAAGCAGCGGTGACGATGATAACGAGAGTGAGACAAGTGGCAACATAATGTTCAGGTAGAAGGCAGAAAATAGATAGAACGTTTGAATGGAAAGGATCGAACGAGAAGGATCAGGACAGACGGGTGAGGAATACCCGAGGATAACGTGGTTGACAGCGAGGCATGAAACGATGATGGCTGTGAAAGGGTCGAAGTATAGGAAGACCGATGCAAAGAGTCCTGCAGAGGATTGCACAGGGCACTGAGAGAGCAAAAAAGACTGGAAATGTGACGGTCCGGCAGAAACATGCGCGGGAGAAAGAGCACTATCAGGCTAAGGGGAAGAAAGCTTTACCTGTTCTGTTTCTCTGCCAATGACTTGAACTGCCTACGTTACTTTACGCTTCCTTTTAGTAATGAGCGTTCGCGCAGGCAGTCAGTATTGTATGGCACACTATGCCCTGGCAAACCCATCTATGGTCACAAACAGGCGATCAACAGTACCTGTCACGACTATTTTTGTTTGCAGTCTTCGTCGTCGTCCTTTCTGTCTTCTTTTCACCGTAGATATTCAGTGTCTTTTCCTATCCTCTTGCCTTTTCCGTCCCGTTCTAATCCATATTCCAGCTGCCCAAAACCCGCGCACAGTTCGGTCTTCGTACCCTTTCCTTATTTTTGACCTAATACGGCCTTTTTAGGTACGAATTGGTATTGTTGCTAGCAATGCAACGCAGCGTGCAGGGCCTTCGTTTAGGAAAGAGATCGCCCCCGCTACTGATGCTACTTCTTTTAATATTACCGCTGCCAGTAGTAATATAGCTACTGCTGGACGACTTTCCTAATACAATGACTGTGCTTCTTACTGTCTTTCTCTTCCGACTGTTATATTTTTACCCCCACCCCACCCCTCTCTCCTTTACCGCGAACTCTCCGTTTTTCCTTTTCTCTTGCGTTTTCTAACTCTGGTCCCCTCTGTTTCATTATTTACCCGCCATTCTTAGCCATTTATACAGTCAAAATTATTACGCGCCTATTAATTTATCGCCAGAGCAAAGAAGCGAAGCAGTGGTACTGATGGTGCTGCCGTCACCGTCGCTGCCCGCAGTCACAGCCGCAGACACCATTTTCTTTTCCTGCCTCTGGTGCTGCGATTGTTTCGATGGAGACTGTGATCCTCTGTGCTTCGTGCTGCCTTGCTCATGCGTCGCGGCTTGTCCCACTTTTACCGAACGTCAGGCGCCCCAGGTCCGCTAAATACCGCTCGGTGCTTCAAGCTCTCCACCACGCCGCTGCTGCTACAGCCTTCGCTGCCTGCCATGCGCGCTCCCCCAAAGCATCCCTAAACTACACTCTAATGTCTCTTCCACCAAATCCCCACCCTCGCCCCCACGCAGTCCTTTTCCCCTTCTTCTAGCTTTTCGTTTCGCTGTGAAACTTGCAATCGGTTAAACCGGCGAATGGAGTGGCGACCCCAAGACATCTCATTAGAATATTATAAATTCCCTCTCGTGACCCCCCTCAACCACCTCGACCTGTCTGGAACCCTATTTCTTTTTGGTGTTTCCATTGCTGTTTCGTTTCGATGCATCGCCTCAGCCTCGAGCAGCAAGCGACGACTCAGAAGGTAACCTCAAGAAACCATCTAGGCCTCATCTATCCAATCAGACGATCGGATCGACGTGTGCGCCCGGTCTCTAACTTGGGATAGTGAACGTGGCCACTCCTTACATGGCGTCGATGTCTTTTGCCTGCCGGTGCCTGGAGGATAACGACTATTGTGGCGATAGGGGGTTAGTTCGAGGTTCAGACTAGGAGAGGTACAAAAAGCGGGGTAGGGATTGGAAACAAGCATCGGTTAAAAAATTAGCCGTAATTCTGCGAATATCGACGGGAGTCATCGTCATTCTCTCTTAGGTCTCCTACCGCTTCGGAGCCCCTGCCAGCGCAGAACAAACGACCTTTATTTTTTTCCCTCAGCAGATGATACCGATTGACATTAATATCATCCCGCTACTCACTGGCTGATTTCCTTTTTCCCTATTTAAACATCATGAGATAGTCGCTAGTATCTATTGGTCCGTTATGGATCTTTTCGACTGGACGGGCTTCAGGCCATCCTTGTCAGCTGGATCGTGCTACTTTCTTCTTGGACCCCTTCAATCCCCTGACCATTCCATTGCAGTACTTGTCATTCGCCCAAAGCTACAACTGGAACGATGCCGTCGTTTGGACAAGCCAGGGACACTTTTTTTCTGTGGCAGAACGTATGAGTGCCCGTATGTAACTATCTGCATGTGGAAGTACAAAGTGCAGAAACGCGCAGCGACTTCTTGACTACCCGACAGACCAGCCGAGCCAGCGAGAGGCCAAAAGCTCTCGGCTGCCTCGGGGACCTAGGGAAAGGCAAACCGTAAGAAGGCAGCAAAGAGGACGAAGAAAAAAGAGAACGAGATAGATAGAGCAGTAAGCAAATTAGTTATAGCAGCAGCAGAACGACGGTGGGAGTCCATGGAGTCGGAGTCGAGTGTGCGGGGGTGTGTGGGGCGTGTATGCTTTGGTTATAAATGTACTTTGGTCACGTCGGCGGTCTATTTGGCAAAAATATAATTTTTTAATGTTTTTCCTATCCTCTTATTCTTCCTCTGCTGGTGGTTAGATCACTGAGCGCAAACACCTGCTGTGCCTCTTTCTTCTTCTTCTATCCGAATTTCTGAATTGCTCCTGCTGCTGCTGCCAACGCTACCCCTGCCAAAACCGTCGTTGCCCGAGCACAGTTGGTGGTAATGGCACTGCTGGCTGCTGGGCTCGTTCGTTGGGGCGAGGGCGGTGGGCGCGCGTAAGTCTAATGGCGAGCAATACGTTGTTATTCAAAGCTATCTCCTTATTGACTTCTTTTTCAAGAAGCGCCGCAGCGGAACGAGAAGCCACGATTTTTACTCATGTTCTCTCCTTTTTCCCGCCCGGCCGTCCGTCCGTTTGTTCGTCTATTTGCTGAACGGGAAAGTGGCTTCGTCTCGTGGTCATGGGTTCGGCGATTGCTCCGATGAACAAATATTATATGCGAATCTTACAGTTACGACGCTTGGTACTACGGTGCTAGCACGGAGTGCGGCTCCGAATTTGCACATCAACCGCTCTTTCTTTTCTATCAGGTACATTTTACGGTAGTCGGCTATATTATGATGCGAACAGAACGATAATGGCTTGGAGAAACTGTTTTCGTCGATTTTTGAGAGCGCTGAGGAAAATCGTCGAAATTCAATTATGAAAGCTCACACAAAAAATACAGTCCGCTGGTCAAACCACAGCAACGCTTAATATTATTGCTAATTGTTCCAACTGTGCAATTCGGAAGTAGATCTGAATCTGTCAATAGATCTATAGATGACTACACACGCTGAAATACGTCATTTCATGACAAAATTTCACTGGTAACAATCGAAAAACCTTCAGGCGTTTGTTGATATATTTCTATCTGAACTGATCTTTTTTTCGTGATGAAGCCGGTTCTTTGATGAAAGCTTTTTCTGCATTTCCCTTGGATCTTCACAATTTATCAATGCAGTCACAGGATCAAATAATTTCCACCATAATTATTTTAAGGAACGGGCCCAAACATCCAGCATCCTATCTGAGCTTCCCTAGCCGAATTCGGTGATTTTCATCTTCATGAAGAAGTTCAAAATACTCATAGAAGTAAATTAATGTTGCATTTTATTTAGTTGAATCGTGTCCTCATGGTTCGATACATGACGTATTCTACTGGTAACAACCTACGGCGTCCTTAATAATATGTATAATAAAATGTGATAAACGTGAGCATAAGCGTCAGAGAACTATTATTGTTAGCTGCGCACGATACGCAGGCCTAAGGTAAATCGTGCAAATAATCAGAAAAGCTCCTTGCCGTAATCGTATACGTGCCCCGTTGTTTATATATAGGGATATGCCAAACACTATTTCGTGACAGAAATTACTAAATGTGTGGGGTCACAATGCTTAGCAACGCTGGAGGTAAATATAGTCTATCATAGAGATATTCTAAGAGGAAGGTGAAGGGCTAGCACAAGGAACGGCTCGCCTCGCCTTTTCTGGTTAAGTGAGTTACGTTAATTGTACGACGCACGCTTATTCTCTAAATCTCCATCTGCACCCGCTTGTTCGAAGCTGCAATGGGCGTACACCACACCCTAAGTATTCTTTCTCGAGTGCCTGGAGGTATTATCTTCTGTTTAAATATGAAGTAAATCAAATATATCCCTAGTCCTCAAATTTACCCGTGTATATTTGTGTCAATGCTGATTTTTGACCTATGTAAACGCTAGATGGCGCTCGTTAGCTGGAGCCGCAATGGTAACACTGCAGCTTCAAAATTAATTGAAGTACATACTCGAAACGGGATTGAGTGCTTATTTAAATAAAAATGCCTCTGTTAATTATGGCTATATCTTCAACTTTATTTTAACGCGCTGTCCCGGCTAAAAAGTAAAATATCCGCAAAAGCAATGTTAAATTACGAATTTATAAGACCAGCTAAAATATATCTTCTGTATGGGCTATTTAGAGGAGAATATTTTCATGTATGATGAAAACGAAGTCTCGACTCGCACGTGTCAAATTAGGCTCAAGGCCTTCGCAGGAAAGCTCGCGGTTTTCTGTTTTAGATTTCGATGTAACGAGGCGTGCCGTTCTGCTAGTATTTTTAATTAGGATCATCAATAAAGCTGTTTCATATATTTACGTTATAAAGCGCAGATTATTTTTGGGTAACACGCGTGCTAATGGGCTTAGAACGAGCGCTTTTTTTCGTGAAATATCGTAACATCGTTTTTTACGCGTCCTTGCTGGTCGGTAACTCGGCTACGCCGTACCATTTAAGAGCAAACGTACAATTCAGAGTATTTCTAGCATGTAAAGTCGTCTCTCTCATATATATATATACATAACGACGATAGTAATCTTGAAAAGCTGTGCCTATGTTTTTGTCTAACCATATTAAAGACACTAAAATGTCAATTAGATTAAAATACTTTTAAATCTCAATTGACAACAACAACAACAACAACAACAAATTAGCCAGCTTCGCTGCTTAGCTATGAAACTGCTACAAGTCCTGTTTTACAATCCTGGTGTGTCCTTTTTTCCTTATATGTTTGTTCGTTGAGAGAAGTTCTCCTAAATGTGACCCACATGGCTCCATTAAATCCACTACCATCTACGTAGTTACAATTGTCTATCATTTAAGATTTGTCATCGACTGATACATTCTCTGTAGTTGTCCGTCGTTCCGCCACTGCGTACTTCGCTTATAATCGCCAACGGCACAAAACACATGAAAACGACAATTCATTCGATGCCACTATACGGTCGACAATGAACGCTTCATTGCCACCCAATCCGATGGTGGTGGCTAGTAAATGATCTGAGAAAAACTGTTAGGTCAACTATCCGCACCGCCGTAGACAGACCGCTTTCGCTCAGTCAGCTGTTCGACGTCGTATTCATGGTTCGATGTTTATATTGGACAATTTTCTTATTGCCCCCTTTTTCGGCCTAGAAATCTCGTGCTCCTTTCGCTGCACGCACACATTCCCTCTACGTTTTGTATGCTTATTGGTCTGCACATATGTGAGAAATCGCGATAACGTGTTTGTTATCGCCCATCGTGTGCCACTCACATATGCATGCATACACACACAAACACAACAACACTCAGTCATTAAGGTTTTTTTGGGCCAATTTTTTATCCGCACCGCGTTTCGCACAGGAGATCGTTTGCGAATAAACTAACAGGCCGGCAGGATGTCATCGTATACGCTACCATTCCGATTATTTCACTTCACAGGCTTATATCACTGCTATTCCATCGATGGCCTTAACTCAGTCGTTGATGCCGCCGTCGTTATTATTATTGTTGTTACATAGAATCCAGTGGATATGCCCCATTCAAATCCTCCAGAGTACCACATAGACTGACTTACAGCATAACGGTTCTACGTTATCTATTTCATCTCAAAGCTCTTGTTATATCCCCGTTTTC
>NW_019213853.1:0-33719 GCF_002532875.2 Varroa jacobsoni | reverse complement strand
GTAGTCGCGCTATCGTGCCCCTCAGTATTTGTTTCATTCTCAACAGCATAGCCTCGTTTAATATATATCAATTTCCCGGCGCTTCAACAAGCTCTCTTTCTATCTGTCCTCACAGTCGTCTACTGCCGTGCTCCTGTCGATCGGTGTTCTATAACTAGACATAAACAAATATATACATACGACGAACGGATTGCTTTCAGACTGAACGACGAAAAGCCCCCGTTTGCCGCCCATCTGCCTTGCCACCAATCCAGCACCATTGTAAATAGTCAACAATGCAGGTAGAAGAAGGGCGCACTAGTCGTATCTATACCAATGGTGCACCAGCGAATACGACAAAAAACTTGGATGATCAGAAGGGGCATTGATGGTTTGAAAGGTTTTACTTTTAAAATTATTATGAGAAAAAGAGCCACTATATAGCGGAACAAAGCAGAAGTGCATAAAACGCTATTGAATAAACAGAAGATAAAAAGAATTGGCTACTGAAAGCAGACGAGCAAGTCTCATATTATCATCAAGTGATGATTTAAAGGTACCGCGGCGCCTAACTCCAGACCTTTTCTCGCAAGTTATTCCCAAAAATGCATCTGAAGCAAACCAGATATCTCAATGAAACTTTTTACATGTATTATAAATTGTCTTCTTTGACGACAACGTTTATTCCATTATACTATAACGGTATGTGCCGACAATGTTGATTGCAATTACACCTTCAGCATAAAAAAAACAGTATTTATTAATTATTTTCGCAGTATTCTTTCTTTAATCCGCTTAATTATAAGCGTGGTAAGTGATAACTTCTTAAAAGGTCGTTCAAATACAATATATTTCAGCGGAATTACGTGCTGGCATGATAGCAGACCAGAACCCCTAAAAATATATGGGTTCAAACAATAAAGAACGCGCAAAAGTTTCAAAAAGACAGTCAGAGATTATCATATGGGCAGTTGATATTTCTGCACAAAAATCCGCTCAGATCAGTCATGTTATTTTCGGCAACTCTTTAAATCTAAACTTTTAGAGATCATCTAGTTAGCATAATTGAAAATCTCCCCGATTTTTTTCCGAATATATGCCGCATAAAAACTCGTAAATAACGTGCTACTTTAAGCAAAGACGAGGTTTTTTTTTATTTCGGTGAGGGTTTGCCCCGCGAGAACGTATTAAACAATAGCTAGGCTCTGCTCAAGTTCCAAAAATCACATGTCGCCATGATAGAAATAACTGGGCTTTTTCTGGTACCAAGAATAACTTCTATAAGCAACTGTTTGCCACTGTTTGCCCAAAGGTAAACGCCCTCGTATAATTTATATAACCTAATACGTTGAAAGATTTGAGCTTGATGATTTCGACCAATATTCTTTAAGGAGATAAAGTTCCCGCACCTTACAACGCGTGAGTTCTAGATAGCTGCAGGTATGTATATCAATATACGTAAACGACCTTAGAGGGTTAGACGTGAGTACTAAAATAGAATATGATTGATTCACTCAAATAGACCTCGCCGCTAGATGTCTACTCGGTAGGGGCTCGGGAACAGAAACGTCTGTGAAGATAACCATGATTTGGGCGCAAGTAAAAGGACTATAGCTATGTTCAAGACAGAAACTGCCTACAGACAGATAAGATCAAATCTAAAGGAGAATGTGTGAGGAGCGTATTGTCAATGTAATTATCATCGACAAAAAGGAGACCTTTGTGAAGCCTCTCATAACAATATGTCTATCGGAGACGGCCAAAATATGTTTAATCGATAAATACATAGGTTAGTCTATATTAAGTAAATTATATTAATTTCGGATGTAAGTTCCACAGGCGACCTATTCGTACGTGTACAGCGCAAGACATTGATTGAGGACTGAATGGTTTCTTTAATAGCGATGTTGAGGATAGAAAGTTTTAGTCGAGTTCTCTAGCTGAAGATGAAGAGAGCAAAGTCAACAGATCCGAGTTCCACAGGGAGTCGACATTCAATAAAAATGCACATAAAAAAAAAACTACGACAAACATACATTCATTTTCAGGTAGGATCTCTACTGAGACGCAGTCCTATTATTGTGTCCCTTTGGTTGAAGAGTTATACGAATTTATCCAATAACACTTGGTAGATTCTCCCTTTTTTCCTTATATGCTCGAATGGTGGACACATATTGGATAGACTAAGGGAAAACTATTATAGATAGAATTGGTAAATCTTCACAATGGGGCTTCAACTTCAAAATTACAACTCATAGGGAAAGATATTCAGATTATGCGAAGTTAGCGCTTCGAAAAGTTACATCGATACGAAGCGGATGTTATCTTTTACTAGGGCCGGTCTAGAACGCAAATTTACTGAAGCCGGCGTATCCGCTTACACGGTTATTTATGTCCGTACAAAAACTATCCGACTTGAAGTGTGATTTAATGTATTAAAGATTCAATGTCGGATTTCGGTAAACTGTTTTAGATGTATATTCTAATGTCGATTTAGTATCTTCCGAGTACTAAAGTAATAACACTTAGAAAAGTAAATGAAGTACGTCAGCGATTCTGGAGCATTCTGTCGACGAGCTGAATAAAAGTAATAACTCATCTTCTTCATGATTTTCAAACAAGCAACTTAAATGGAACGCTTATGCCTAAAACCTCAATAGGATACACTTTGCGAACTACTAAAAAAACTAATTCATTCAATAAAAGGTGCACTCTCCTAAGAAAAAGGAACAGGCCGTATAGAACGCTATCTATAGTTTCCTTTTTTAGTATTCTTTCTTTGCAGCACTAATAATTCACAAATTACCCGCCACAAAATTCATTCATGATCTCTGAAAAGTTATCCTTTATATATCCTTATTATAAAAGATTTCAGCTTTACTGAGCGTATAAAAGCCTATGAAACGGAAGTTATATATATATATATACAGAAAGTATATACAGCTAATGCATAGTTCGTGAAGGTTAGGCCAGATGCCAAGGTAGGCACTACCTTCTAAAACAAAATGATAACAAAAGATAAACTACTACTTTTCCCTTTCACCTACAAATGAAAAAAAAAAAGGTAGTCATAATTTCGTGTACGGCTATACAATAACTATCAATTTTTCTTACAAACGAGTCGAGTTTTGTAATTTAATTTACTATATAATGGTGTAGAGAAAAGGTAATTCGAACATTTAATTGTTTCTTAAGTATTGTTTAAGTGATACTTTTTTTTTTCTATTTTATTTTATTTTAAGTGGCTTTCTAAACGTCTTCAGAAGTTTCAAAATGCCAGATATTGAAACATTGTGATGAAAAAGAAGAACTATGCGTAGCGTCGCAAGAATCTAGGACAATAATGTAAATAAATCAATAAAGTTGTGTTCTATCCTAGGCTCCTTTCTCGTACCAACGATGACTAATACCTCCTAACAGAGGGAAAATCGGTCATTCATTACGTTTCGCCCTTGGCTTAAGTGCCTAGTTTTATTATTTTCGTGTAACTCTAACAAATGTTTCTTTAATTTACAGAAAAGTGTGCTTAGACCGTTACCCTCTCCTTCCCCGGGTACCCCCGCAAATATAAAAGGATATGCCTTTCGAATCAGCCCCACTAGAAAAAGTGCAGTCCTAGGTCACGAATAATAGCCACGTTCACATTTACTGCTTCCATACTAGAGCTTATTCATGTCAATGCGTGAATGCTTCGAGTAAAATTTGGCTCAAAAAGTAGCGTGCAAATCGCGTTTTCATCTTTCTGTTATGTCGGAACGTGCCGCTAACATTGCCTCATTCCCTTTTGTTGCGTTCCCCCACGTATACGGTACGTCTAATTGCCAGTTACTGCCAGCTGTTTGCACTGGTCCCACTTAAACTTTCATCTAGTAAACTTATCTGAAACGGAGTGACAAGTACACCTGGGCCTAGGTATTGCAAGTCCTGGCGGGTATTTTCATTGGCTGCCTTTGGACCCCATTTTGGTCGGATCTCTTCAAAATCCAAGTCGCCTCACACCGCCCGCGAACTTTTGCAAATCTGCAATGTATTTCGTCGTCTCGTTGGTCGATCCGAGTTTTGAGTCTTGCAGCAGCGAGCTTGATCGGCCGGTGCGTTCGGTCAGCTAAAGTTATAATAACGGGTTAAGCGACACTCGTCGACGATCCAATTATTCACTTCTATTAAGTGTTACCAAACGTTCGGCTGGCAGGGCGGATACGCCGGGCTAGCACTAGCAATTACAAGTGATGGCTTGACTCTCGGGGTTGTCAAGGGGCACTAGACCCCTCGATCTCCAACCTCATAGCTCTTTACCCACTTCTTCTTTTTAACTTTCCCCTTCGAAAAAACTATTTGCATCCTGCATGCTCTGTTCAATTCACCGCTATCTCTCATAGAGATCTCCCTAGGCTATCGGCGGAACAGTATCGGTCATTGTTGCTTATTCAGTTCCCACGCAGACCCGCTCTTCATCTGAATTGCGGCAGAATGCGGACTCTCAGGGAACGTTTACTAGCGGACAGGTAGACGAATAGACTCCACTAGCTTGTGGCAATGTGGCTTAAATGTGATGTCCTGTACTAGCCGATTAACTCTCCTGCCCCCCTATTAAGCTCTTCGCTGCCGTGACTGTTTTCAATCGTCTGTCTCATCGTTGAAGAGGACAATTTTTTTACACTTATTATTGCAAAAACTACTAGCGCATTCGTCGACAATACAGAAGACGGCTATTTCATCACTTTTACCGCTACATGACAAGCTCAACGGCCACTAATTCTATACAGAGAGAAAGAGAGTGAGACCGTCGAAATCGCGAGGCGGGTGCTGGCGGTATCGTCACTGTTTTTTACTGCGCTGCTAACTAATGAGGCGACTTTATCAACAATATTAAGTATCTAACATAGATTATATAGTTATGCGTCATTAAAGCAATGACTCTAGGTCCCTTTCAGACAGGGGGCTGCCGTTCGCATTGCTGTTATTGTTGTATTTGCAATAAAGCTTTGAGTCTGAAGCTCAATGAAAAAAATCACTGAGTATATTGAAGTTTTGCAGCACGATACAACAATGATAATAATCGCTTCATTGTGCGCACAAACGCTAGCTGAGCACTTGAGTAGTTACGTACACACCGTGGTTCGTGAGGAACAAGCCTGTCGGCCTATATTCGTCATATAGGCTTGAAAAAATAGCCGCGTCATTGATAGAGAAATTAAAGGACGTTCCGGAAGGAAAATTCCTCCTACGAGATGAATTAATTGCCAGAAATAGAAATGGAAAAAATTCCGGGCCGCTGTCCTTCTTCAAAGGTTATTGGCGTTCTCAAAGCTTCATCATATTACTCTTTTTTCTCGATATGACTAGAAATTGAAAGAAGGCAACATGAACATGGTACCAAGTTGATTCGTTCGTTGCAACCGTTAGCTGAACCTCAACTCTACATCAACACTCGTAGCGCTATTGTGCTAACCCTGTCACTAGAAAACTAAGAGCTTCTTGTTCATCAGCCGCGCTGGCTGGGGCCGCATCGGATGGTAGCACGTCATCGCTCTTCATAGCCTCGTTCCTTCTCGTCACACTTCAATTGTATTTGGTCGAATTGCACGGCTGCATGTTGATGCTGGCGACGGCAGTGATGATGGTTGTTCATCATCATCATTCTTCTTCTTATTATTATTCCAGCACCTCGGTGATGTCATTTGTGCTTGCTTCCGCTTGCATTTTGCGTTTTTCGTTCCTTCTGTTTTGTTACGTTGCTCTGACGATGAGCAGCGAACCTACTCCATGGCCGACGTTGCATACGGTGTGCTTCGCCACCATCTATCTACCCGCTCTTTAACGCTACGATTTATCTATAATACCTCTCGCAAACAAAGTGTGGGCCTCATCGTTTTTCCACGACGAACGAAGCGATGACGATTTCCCTGACGAATTTAGCCCCTTCTCGCCTCTTGCCCCATGCAATACCTAGATGCCCTTTTCTCCTCACAGTCCTCCGTTCGGTGTGCTTAGCAGCGCATATTTCTTCCCGGGTCCCATATTTCCTTAATTCTTCGCGTATATAGTGTAGCAGTCCTTAGGCAGCTATTTTTTGCCTCCTCCTGCTCCTTCGAATCGGCCATCGCTCCAGCACACGCGCGCATACACGCACAGGCACACACGCACGCACGCACGCACACTCGACCGGCGCATGCACTCACTAACATGCAAAGTTCGACGGCGTCATCTTCTTTCCAATTCTTCGTATTTCGTTAGCTATCTGTCTTTTCTCTTGCCACGGCGGCACCACGGAGCAGTAGAAGCGGTAGCAGCGTTTGTTCTAACACACGCACAGACCCACGCAAAAGCAGGTTTTTTATTTTTTTGTCCTTTGTTCGTTGCTGGTACCAACCGCATGGATGAGTTACCGCGGCGGCTGGCGGTGGCTCGTTGCAAAAGCAAGAAAAGAAATCTCTATTCGTTCGACTGCCTGTATCTTGGTTTTGATGTCTCATGCAGTTTTATCGGCCCAGGAGAGAATTCTGCCCGCTGCTTGATCTAGCTGCACGGTCGATGGACTGCTTCAACTGGAGTAGCGACCGTTGCCGCTATACGAACGAAAAGCTTAAGTATCAACAAACGAGCGATGTTGTACCGAGTAAAACTGACTCGGATTTTCTATTAAAAGCTTGATTTACTCTTTAGTTTGGTATCGATTGGCAAGTATCAGATGAGTAACCTATTGTTTGGTAGTGAGCTATCTGACAATGATAATAATTCTATCTGATAATACAAATAATAGGCCGGGAGATTTTTGCGTGATTTATTTAATGTTATGTTGGTAGGCCGGCGCCGCACCAGTTTGCGAAACGTAGAACTACTTACTGCGTAGAACGTTTTGCAACGTCCATTGGGCATCTCGGCCCGGTAATTTTTATTAGACACTGTTGGCTGGATAAGTCAGCGTTCATTCATATGTGCCGCAACGCGGTCATCCTCCTATTGTTCACGATAGTCTACTCTAGGAAACTCTTCGAGCCCATAGAGGAGACGCACATGGTACTGCGTTTCGGTGAGTATCCGAAGTCGTCTCTATGATAAGTATAGTCGAGTATTTGTCTCGTGTACGAATGTAATCGCATTGCTAAATCGACTCGTTGTCTATATGTTTTCGTTCGTCGGCTCGCATACGCGCGTGTTCCACCGAGATGACTATGGTCGCTATTATTTTCTACCTGCGTGACCTCTGTTTGCCTCTTTTATTAATCAATCTAATTGTTCTGACGCCACCCATTTTGATATCAATGGAACGCCGGTGAAGTTGTAGTGAAGCAGGGCGCCGGCGTGTGTACGTTGGCTTTTTTCAACAATGCTGTCCTATGTGAGAAGTCCTATCCGTTTACTACGTCGTTGTGTTCAAGAGACTTGATGAAGGTCATGATCGACGCAGTTGGTCCCATTTAGCCTATAGTTGATCGCCGGCGCACCTGTCTCTATCCAGATGGTGTATATCAGATCTGGATATCGCTATTTGAATTCCAAATTAGCTCAATGTCATCGTATTAGTCGTGGATCCTTCTCGATAGGGTTGTTGTCGAGAATGCCCTTTGAAAATCTTCGAGTACGATCGCTAGCAGAAAAAGACCAGTTGTAATGAGTAACACACGGCCACAACACTTATGAATCCAGTAAATAATAAAGACGTCTAAACAATTTACGCTCCGTAAAGGAAAATTCCTAGACCGGTCAGTGGAAGGGTTTAGTAGATGATCCATTAGTTATTTATGGATATCAGATCGCAATGTTCAGCATGGAACCATCTCGTAGAAGGGACAGAATTTGCGACGTATTTATTCAATAGCCGTGAAAGCGTGCGATTAAAGCGACAGGATCATCCACAGCGGTAAATCAGCGAATGGGAAATTTACGTTTTCAATGTCTTCACTTTTCAGCAGAGTTAGTTTTATGCAGTTTGCCAAAGCGCCACAAGGTTTAAGCTTAGCCAGATCGCATAATCTAAACGATCACTGAGCAGACGAAACGATAAGTCCACAAGTGCGTCAAATAAAGTTTTCCACCGGCAATATTTTCCGCTGAGTCATCTTTTTGTATTAGAACCAATTTAGCTGCAAGTTGAATATACAACACAACTAATCCCTCTATAATCACGAGTCTCAGCTAACAAATTCGAAAACGTCAATCGCTTCCCAGCCATCTGTGGGTGTGTCCCACTCTCCCCACTTCCGGCCCAATTCTTCATCTCTCGGTGTATCGTCGTCGTCGTCGTATACAATAATAGTTTCGTTGCCATTTCTCGTCGATGATTCGTTCGTTTGCTTCGCTCGTCTCGTTTCTTCGCTCGTTTTGGACGTATTTGGCGCGCTGTCGTACATTTGTGCTGTCCGTTTACCAGCCGTACCACCCTCTCCTTTAGAGTTTCCAGTGCTTAAAAATTAGAAATAATACTCGGCGACTCGAGCTTCTCTTTGCGAACAACACTCTACTGGTCCCCAATCTTCCCTCTCTGCCAGCCAGGTCACTCGTCACCGAAGGGAAACTACCACTCGCAGGCCATAGGACCCCTTTTCGGTCCCCCTGTCAAAGGGCCAAGGGGGATACCGATGCCACACTGAACTGCCGTCCCGTGGTGGCAGTGGTAGTGATGGCGGCGGCGGCGGCGGCAGCGGAAAGGGCTTCAACGCGGCGGGATGTAAGAGGGGGTGCTGGATTTGGGGCACCAGCGCCGTGGTCCCGGCCGCCCTAGGGGGGTTGCTGCTGCTGTTTCTACGTCTGTCTGCGAGGCCTGCTGCTCCTGCTACTTCTGCTACTACTGCATTGCTATATTCGTTCAGTCTTTCGTTGAACACACCCGCGCGAGCGTTTGAGTTGGAGTTCGTTCGTAGTCGTATATTTCTTCATAGATCGATTCATATTCTGCTGCCCCGTCGGCTGCTTTTGCTGCAGCCTCCGGCCCAACTTTACCAAGCCCCAGTTTTCGGTCCGCTTTCTCACCACCTGCTAGCGGCTCCAGTCAGCACCGGCGGGACTGGAATTTCTCTCAACCAATCTCGCCACTCCCTTCTCCCGCTTCCTTTCTAGGTAGTGCTCCCTGCAGTGCTGCGTTTTCCCGTTATCCCTGTTCTCTCTCTTGCACACATACATCGCTGCGCTCTCTGTTCTCTATGCCAGCGTGCCAGTAGCAGCTAGCTGCCGTTGCCACTGCTGCTCGTGGCCTGTGGTCCCCGATCCCGTCCCACTTCGAGTCGCTATCCCGCAGACATCCCTTAACCCCTGTGTATTTTCCCCTTAGTGGCAAGTTCCCTATAAGTAGCAGTGCCCCTTTTAATTTCCCCGATCGTCCGTTTTCGATCTCCCCAACCTCAGCTGGCCGGCAGGCAAGCAGGCAGGCAGGCAGACAGACGAGCGAGCGGGCAGCTTGCTTCAATCTGCCTGCCGATTTTGCACGCATTGCATTTGATAATGTTTCCGGTTGCTTCGTTCATCCACTTCGTCGTCCACGGCCCCTTTTCGCGGCGCTTTTGCTCCCGGCGCGTTCGGTGCCTCCCATGCGAATGCAACCCCCGTTATTCCTCTCGCCGTTGCTTTCGACGTTGCCCTTGCCACGGAAACCATTGCCACTGCAGCTGCCTGCTCGGCGAGGACGTAGCCGCTGTTCTCCCCAAGCGGCGACGGCGGCGGCGACGGCAGCAACGGACACTTTCTCTCGTACGCTCTTCCTTCGTCTTTAGCCGGCTCCTCATCCTTACTTTGTTTCTCCGTTGCTTTTCGGCCTCCTTGTTCGCTTCGGCTCCAGCTTCGACTCTGCTTTTAGCCTCTTGCCTCTACTGGCTGGCGAGGAAACAATCCTTTATTTCATTCGTCCAAGTCGAGTTGAGAGCGTCTCCGTCATCTCCTCGGTCGCTCCTCCTTTCCGCGAGCGACGATGGCGGCAGCACCGACGGCGGATGCAACGACGGTAGCGTGTTCTTTTCTACCAGTCCATGGCCCGTTGCCATCCCCTCCTCCCCCCCCCATTGCTTGCTGCCACCGCTGCCCTTTTCTTCCGTTTCGTGTTCTCCTCCTCTCGTGATCAGCGAAGGGGTTTGTTGGGAAACAGGGAGACAACGATCCAGCGGCAACGAAGCGCACTCTTCGGAAAAGGAGTCGAGAAATCGGACTTGCTGTACGTACGTACACAGATGGGCATATTGCCGTGCGCATTTTGCCCCCCGCACAGCAGCCATATCACAAGCGCTGCTCTGCCGCAACTGGACGAAGACTGCTGTTGCTGCTGTATCGATGATGAGTTAGCACAGGCTCTAAGGCACAGCGACGATGATGACTAAACCTAGCGGTATAATACCTCCACACGTATTTATCGCATGATCACTAACATAACACGATGCTCTCTATGTTACATTTGTTCTATACGGTATAGTTATTTTGACGGTCGGCTATGCGCATGCGACGTGCATTCTATCACGCATATGTATGGGTAAGTAGCGGATAAGTGTCAAGGAAGTTACGATACATAGCCACAGCTTGCACCAATAGTACGTTTCATTATAATGTAGTGTAAGAACGTGCAAATTTATTGTAATCTAAAGAACCAGCGATGAGAGAGAGATGACTTACTGAGACATCTAATAGTGAGGAGAAACAATATTCATGTACCAGGAACAAAAGCAGGGTTAGAAGAGGAAAAGAGGGACAAGTTGAAAAAGGAGAACTATAACGGATGATCCGGAGGCGGTCGTTGAAGAGACGACGGCGGGGGCAAAAGTACCAGCAGCAAATATGGGGAGGATATTGATTTCACTGAAACAAACGGGCCATCGTCGAATACAAGCGGCTTTTAGTATACTGATATGGCAAAAAGTCGCTTGATACTAACGCTCGAGAGGTGACATCATTTGAATGAAGACCCCGACCAAAAGCCTGACCTATTGACAGGTAGACTTGATCACCTTTTCGTGAAAATATCTTCACACGACAAAAAGCCAACAAAATGGTATTTGACCTTTGTGTTCAATTTAGTACAAAAATCATCACTTACGAGCATACATTAAGTGAATGTATCGATAGAAGAACTTGTTATTTATTGGCCTTTTAATAACCGTACCTAATAGACACGAATTTTTACATCCAATTCTCTGGTAATGACAGTCTTACTATTTTATTTCGATTGACAATTTAACTGCAGACAGAACAGAACCAATCATTATAATTGCAGTACAATATTCATAACAGTGCCTTATCGAAACCAGCAACCATGTAAGAATAATTCTTTCATCTTATTATATAATAACTGAAAATTAAGCAACTGACTTAAAGTATAATTTTTAAATAATAACATAGAGCAGCACGACGCCTAAGACTAAGCCCTATGGTATAACGTGAAGCTTACCCTCAAGCCTAATAGGGTTATAGTTTGACTTAGTTATTTCCTATGGTAAGAGATGCCTCCCTGACCACTTTTCTAGCTTTTAACACTAACGACGGAAAACTTTGCCAGGTTCAACAGGTGGTCAGGCACCTTAGGTCAAACCTAAACACGCTATACTAAGTCCGAAGTTTTCTGACGGGAGCCATTGCCTGCGCTCTCGAAAGGAAGTTTCACGGGATTGGTACATTATTACACAGCCCTAGGTTAGGGGCGTGTATAATTTGTCACGGATTTTAGGTTAGACGGTAATCGTTTTCTTTTTTTCATGACCAAATCAACAATGAATATTGGTTATTTTCACCTGTCGATTATTATAGAAGAACACTTAGTACGGTTTCTAGGCTATCGTAATGTTGCGTACTTCGCTGTTTACCTGAGATGGCTTCGCGTGAGCTGCAGATCAGAGTTATTTTGGTAAATTTATTTAGTTCTACACTCTATGCCACCTTTAAGTAAGAAGTGCTAAATAAATAAGAGAATAATATGTGTAGCTAGATAATTTCGAGCATTCCTATTAAATGGTTCCGGACGCAACTTATGCTACGCTTCGGTAGACCAGAATTGTTAGAATGAGTATCGCGAGTAAGTGGCTAGTTGGGGCGACCCCACTTGTGTCACTCTTTCATTTATACCGGTAACATTTTACAATAAGCAAACTATTGCCATCAAATAACTACTATTCCAAATCGTGGTAGAGTATCCATCGGTTAGGAAGGCAAATTGCGAACTATGCCACATAGTGAAACAGGCACACAACAGAGGAATGAACGAGAAAGACGATAGCAGAAGATCGCGATAAGCTACGGCCAATTCAGCTTCCGCTTTGAATCCGTCTTCTCGAAAGCTGCGGCGACAGGCGATTTCTGGCGCTGAGATTCTTGAGGGGTAGTGAACTGACGCCAAGGGGGAGCGGGACTGGAGTCAGCCCAGGAACACCGCCACACACATGGGGCATCGGGGGAGGTGCTGTGGATATGAAAAAGGAAACTGTCGGAACGAACTGAGTCGTTCCTGTTGTCGTTTCTTATGCGTGCGCGCCAATTGTAAAGACGTGAAGGATAACTGCCCGCATCGTTGTGTGGTGCGGAATGGGGCTTAGAAATTGGGTTTTAAGGGAAATGAAGGGGTCGTTCAAATCGCAGGGAATATCGGCTAGATAATATTGGGAAAATATGGGAAAGATATCGCAAGGGGTATAGAACGCGAGGCAAGTCCGAGCATAAGAAAGGGTTGGGACAAGGAACTGTAGGCAGTCAGAACTGAGAACAATCGGAAGGGAACAGGCATTTGAGAGGCAAGGAAAAGGGTAGGCGATAGGGGGTTAGGGATTGGAGGCAAGCAGGGAGAAAGGAATGAGTCGCGCCGAGCAACGAGAAGAGTCTCCTCTTAAATTCAATTCTGATTTGACGAAGCGACAGCAGCCGCGCGGTGGATAGCGGGAAAAGCTACGTCCCCCCTCTTCTCTCTCTCTCTCTCTCTCTCTCTCTCTCTCTCTTTCTCTCTCTCTCTCTCTTCTTTGTCTCTCTCTACTAAGAAGTCGCGCTTCAAAAATAATAAGAAAGAATAGGAAGAATACGACGTCGCGGACGACAACGCCGATCACAACAGCGACGACGACAACAACAAACGGTTGGAATAAAAGCCACATCCCCTATTTACAGCCGTGCACGGTCGTTCCTCACCAGCCCATTTTGCGCCTTCGCTACGCAGTACTTCGTCTGCGAGGAACTCCCTACGCCCGTTGCATGGCAATCCTATGAATGAATGAATGAATTGGTCCGTGAGTTGGTGAATCTCTTTCGGCCTGCGAAGAGTTCTGCTTGCTATATCTCTATAGATTCTCGAATTGGTCTCGGGACTTTGTGGGCAGTAAGACCGTAGCCGCTGCGGGGGTATTCAAGAAGGATGGGCGCCGACGATAGAACAAGACGAAGAACGAAGAATGAAGTCGCTGAATAAACCGTCAACTGCCAGCGGCCGTTGCTCATCTTCGCAGTGGTAGCCGCTAGTGTCGCGGCAGTAGGTACCGCATTCTGCTTTGTGGCTTCTGGCGTTTCGAACCTCTGCTAGGCTCAAGTGCAGCGCACCGCACGTCGCCTGCATTGGCAAGCCGCTGACTCCCGCTTCTGCAGCCTCAAGAGTTTCCGTATGAGCGTCCGGCGCTCATGCACTAAATCATACACCGTGTTCGCTTAACCCACGGCTTCCATCTTCAATGGTGAGAAAAATCTATTAAACTCAATCGTGAATACGCCAAATAGAAAGAGGATCTGCAGCTAACCCAAGTTATTGAAAGATGCCGCCCACCTTCCTTTTTGCCTCCCAAAACAGGACGCAGCTCACGTTGGCCTGCTTAAAACTGAGAAGTGCGAACTTGATTGGATGAAGACTACACGTTATTCATGTATTGATACACGACGTAAAAAGTAGAGCATATACTGTTAATACCATTCGCAATGTAATCAATATGTCTCGCCGTATGGTCCCTTAAACAATATATTTATTATCTTTGTGACATATAGAGAAGAGCCCACGGCTGGTTTACAGTTACCAAAGCAACAAGTTAGCGACTTTTAGAAGTGTAGCAGGTAAACGTTTATCTGGGCCAATTCAATCTATATATACGGTGTCTGCCAACTGTACAGATTACGTGTATAAACATATATGGAAAATATACATCTTGATTATTAATTAATAACGTGCCTTTCCTCGATAGAACTCGGCTTTTGTCTCTTTCTGTATTTACCTGTATGTAACCGTTTACATACGTCATTAGCCTTGACTCTAAACAGCTCTTTAGAAGGTAAAGGGTTTTGCGTATCGCTCTACTTAATATAGCCATAATTAGCATTTAGCTATAGCAAAACATTTAGGCCTTCAACCTCTGACTTCAGTTTTGAGCCAATTCGTATCGCTCATCATGGCTATCTATCTTCGACCAACGGGAGCTTCAATGACTGTTGTTTGTAAGGTAATCAGTAGACAGATGACGCGCACGCTAAACGTACGCTGAAGGCGTTTGTTAAACAGATGAGAATAGAGGGGTGGATGGGGTTTTGGACCACTCAAAGAACGGCATCAGCGATTGCTTTGCGATTTGAAAGCAGTAATAGAATGTCGATCGGTTTGTCGAGCACCAATAACTAGACAACTATAATAACTAGTATTACTCAGCGTTAGTTTGGTACGCTATCATGTATTGTACAAGGGCTCTGCGTTTGTGACTGCCTTTACTTTTCGCTCGTATACTTTCATTATATATTAGAATATTATAACAAAAGTACAAGTGGTATGCCATCCGAAAGCTTAGCAAGCTTAGCTATGGCGTTAGACCCGAACGATGGTATCGTGCATCATTGACAGTTGTCATTGTTTCGACCACGATGGCGGCCGGCAACAAACGATGACAAGCAGTCGCCCTAGGGGCACTGGCACGGGTTCATGCTCACACTAATCCCTGTAACGCGAATGCTATTTCTGCAATAGCATAAGCCAGTGAACGAGCGAGATGAATGCTGACTATGTAGAATGCAAACTGGGAAAAGCTGAAAGAGATGATGAAAAATGTATGCCACCAAAATGAATTCCTAGTCGATCGGCCACCCGCTACTACCCGTTGTTGTTACTGCTGCTGTTGTTGTTGTTATTGTTGTTCTCGTAATTTTCGTTCCTAATCAACATTACCGACTAGAATCGACTGGACATTGTGGTCTTTTAAAGGGTTCGTTCCCCGAGTCGTCGTCTCTATCTTCCATTAGCCCTTGCTCCTACGGCCTTCACGACACACTTGATGCTTCCTTTGTCGGTTCTATTGCTGTCGATAATCGTTTCTCC
Organism: Varroa jacobsoni; assembly: GCF_002532875.2. Lineage (NCBI taxonomy): Eukaryota > Metazoa > Arthropoda > Arachnida > Mesostigmata > Varroidae > Varroa > Varroa jacobsoni. The sequence goes on along the minus strand of NW_019213853.1, from coordinate 18,499 downwards.
TTGTTATGCTGCTCTCTCTGTTGTTGTGGCTACTATTCATAATTGTTGTCATTGGCTCCTGGCTCTAATAGCGATAGTGAATGGTCGTAATCTTTCTGGTTGTTGTCGTCGTTGTTGGCAATGCTGGTACCTTGGTCACATGTGCAGCCTGTAAACACAGAAGCATTAGTATAGCGTCCGTTTATATGTAATCCACACACATACACATATGTGTCTGTGTGTGGCTATATATATATATAAGTGTAATTACGAGCAAGAATCGACTTCTCTGGTCGTGCGGAAAATGAATAAAACAACTTTAGACTGATACTAACCAGGCAGGAAAACCGGCCAACACAATCACCGTCGCTGACGTCCCCGCCACCATCGGCATTTATCTTACTATCATTTTCAGCCGCGATAATGGTCATACAATATCGCGAGCTAAGTTACCTCATACAAGTAAAGCTTGATTAAACAGCATTCCAAATGTATTGTATATCTTAACCAGCCATTTACATCCCAAACGCCATGTAGTTCTCCTTCCTCCTCGACGGCTAAATTCGAAGATTAAAAATATGAAATTAAATCCTTAATGAAACCGTCCTACGTCAGTCAATGACAGGCGGAATGTTTACAACTGATTCTCCTCATCACCCTAGTTAGTGGGCATAGCACTACAAACGTTAACTCTCTTACTTTAGTCAGTCGCCGCAAACGCTTCTATTATAGCGACGTTACGAAAGGGGATGTGCGTGCACAAAGATAGCCCTGTCTTTCCATAATGTGTGCATCGTGTGTCGCTAACATCGGGAGATTACACGGGCAGCAGTGGAAACGATTGCGAGAGTCCCATATATCGCTTTCCATCTCTCGGGGTTGATCAGACGCTGAGCTTCAGCTCATTCGTATTGTGACGCTAAGACTCCACCTGTGAGCTCCTTCGTTCTAACGACGCTTTCCGTTACCAGTGCTGGTTCCATTGGCTTGTCCTTGCTTCGATTATTCGTAGTAAACATGATGATCATGATAACAAAGTTGTGGCCGCTGCTGCTGCTGCTGCTGATGATAAATTCAAAGAGAAAAACAAACGGAGAAAGCGATAAACCATGGCAATTTCAGACCCAAGCTGCAGCTTCTACCGAGCCCCGTTAGTTTACCTACTAAGCTCTTCGGGTCCATTTCGTGCCGTTCCTGTGGACCGTATCCGGAAAGCAGAAACGTTGACGAATCAGAAGCCAGCAGGTGAAGGAACAGGGAGCACGGATGAGACGGATGCCGCCAACGCTGCTCTATGCCTGGGTTAGTCGCGGAAGAGAGGCGCATGGCGCTCAAAAGTAGGAAAACAAATCGACTCTTTGCCGCGGCACATCGAGATTCTCTAGGCAGAAAGGGGAATGGTGGGGGTCGTTGAGATGGCGCTGCAGGTACTGGAGGAATAGTAGAAGGGGAAGTGGCACATCGTTAGACTGAGCGTCGAATGCAATTTGCGACAACAGCGAAAACCTCCTTTGCTCAAAGTGACGCACAAGAAGGGAGGAAACTCATGCAGCCGGCTCCGGTTCTTTCTGCACTTGAAGGCCACCAGCGACCCCCAATACGAAAGTGGATGACACCGAATAGGACACGATGGCCGGACTCCTGCAGCCAGCTGCGTTTAAAGAGGGATAACGGCCTCGATATCGAAGACCACGATATTGCGAATTCGGCAATAAAGAAAGATCTGGGAGGGGCACAGATCGTCTAAACTCCATTCGGTTTTCGTGGTTTCGTGCCCCCACCGAAACATTGTCAGTTGCTGGAGCCTGCTGTTGTACGCGGATGTTGTAATTTTCCTTGGCGCACCCACCGGCCAAATGTCGTACTACACGCGTCGATTGCGAGACGAGCGACACGAGTGCGGTTCATGACGCAGGCGACTACGTATATTCGACATATACGAAGCAGATTCAACGAAGTCGACGACAAAAAAAACTTTGAGAAAAACTGCAACACAAAGCTTCTTGAAGAAACGCGCACATGTTGTAGACACATGAAGTTTCTTTTGATAGAGTAGAGGTAATCATGGCATGGAAATTAGCTAGATAGGCATCGGTTTATGGAACTAATCAGAGCGTAGACGCAAGTATGATCTTTGAAATTACGTTTGAAGGTTGAATTACATTAAATAATAATAATAATGTATCTCAGAATAGGCCATTCTGTCTCGAAATTGAAGGAGGCGTCTGCCGGTGTTAGCTGCGTATAAGAGAGGTAAATGGTTCCCGTTTGTACTCATTAGTTATCTGTTGTTTAGAGAACCACTATAAGACACATAGCAGATAGTAATAATTAACAAACAGCACAGTTGCTTCAACAGCAGGCACAACAGCACCCCCTTGACTCATATGTCGAACGAAGTCCACAAGACTGACGTAATAGCGTCTTTCTAAGCTCGCGTGAAGCATCTGTGAAGGCAAACCAAGGAATATTTGCTAGAAATGCAGTGGCAGATTAGTTTGAAATAATTATTCAGATATATTATGTCTCTGCTAAGACGCATCGAAAATATAGCCAATGTGTGGTACCAGTAACATCTATTTTCTATTGTATCCGGATTGTAAATTGCGGACCTGCGGATCGGTATCGACTAAGGATGCTCCGTCTGTGTACCGCTGCTGGTATTCTTATTGTCGGATCACTGTCTCATTAGCGATTCACGACATATCCTGTCTCGTCTCACAATATTGAATTGCGGAAGGTGGCGATAAATTAGCAGAAGCCGAGATCAGCGTATTATTACAATACGACGATACTATTAGAACAGCCGCAACAGTCATAGCCGAAATAGTAATTATGATATTGGTAATTCGTTCGAGCAGCGGTAGGTCCTCGGGAGGGCACGCTGTGTGCACGATCTCTGCAGTTCATGATTGATCATTCTTCGCCCGATGTATCACGTACTTTGATCGTCAGATCGCTTGAATGAGCTGGCAGTGAATGGCTGTCGCCATGCATCTATAATAAAATTCGTTCTATTTAATTCTTTGCTTAGACGATACGTAATGCTATTGGAGTCCAGCTTGAGCAAACAATCGATGCGTGAACGTGGCTTATTTTCTTATAGCCTATACTCTTAAGCGAGTAAAACTATTAAAAGCTAGCAGCAGTGGAGGTGGCAGAAGGGTTCAATCGTGTACATTAGATTAGGGAAACAGCGTTTAAGGGATTCGTTGGCACAGGAACAGACGTTTTAATGAAAATGAAAAACTCCAACTAACTATTTGGCCAGACTGTAGTATTTGGCCATTGAATACGTTTCGTTCAGTCTTACTCAAGATAGGGTCCGCTGAAACAGTACCAATTTACCTGCATGATTAGCAATGAATTTAGCCGCAACACTTTTACATTTAGCGTGTCGTAATCGGTAACGAGATGAATTGTCAATACAATGTATCTTACGCCAACCATGAGCCATTTCAAAGCGAGACGTCTTGCCACTCGGACGGCCTTGGCAACAATGCAACGGTACATCGACAAACTGAAGGACAATCCATGCATAGTAACTAGGGGGATGTACAAGCTCTTGCATGTACAAATGCACGTGATGCTAGGCTATTCATTGTCGCTAGATAGTCTGGTCCGAAGCGTCCACAGTCCGCTAACGGCTGTCAGCCAGTCAGCATCGCACATACTATACAATGTTTCCTGTCTTGTTATATAGCTACTGTCGACATCGCTTGAGGAACTCCGCCTGTCGGAAGAGTTCGTCGAGCTGGAACTCTCTGTAATAGTAGTCAACAATATCGCTTCGTATGATAACTGTGGAGCGGTATGTTCCACGTGCAGGTCCTTAACTTCGCTGAAACTGTACACGTACAGTCTTAGCCGTATGGTCAGGCCGTAGCCGTCGTCTGAGCAGAAATGGAGCAAGCGCGAATAGACCGTTTTATAGGGCAGCTACCGTAGCCCTCCTTAGCCCTCCGTAGCCAGGGGGTCCGTGTGCTTTTGCCAAATACTGTGTATACATTTGTCGTTCCTACGTGGGCTGTATTTATCTAGCTGTCTATTTATTTGCGTCCAAAGCCGCTGCGGTTGGTGAAGTGCAGACGGAGGAGGACGTTATGTACAATGCCACCCCTACATTCGAATTTACCGCTTCTCGCTTGCCGAGGACACAATAAATTTATCATTACCACCGCTATTATTATTATGCTTATCGTTATTTTTTAATATGGCAAGTCCTTAATATATGCAGTTTCGATATTTTGTTTTGCTACGCGTGGGCCTTGCTATTACAAATGGGACAGAATTTTTTGTTCTTTTGTATACGTAAACGTGAATATAATCTTGGCATCAACTTGAGAGCGAGTGGGGCCTTTATATTGAAGAGTTGGTTAATCGTTGATTCAAGACACGTGCGAACGATGTGCTTGTGATTGTTTTCGAATGTCCAGCATGTCCAATCAATTACCCCCGCAGACGGCACTATTCGTTAAGCATCAGCATGAAGATAGACCCACATTGAACAGCTGCATAAATAGATCTACTAGAAGCTACATCGAATGTTTTTTTTTGTTTGAACGATTTTTGAGACAAAATAAATCAATTCCAAGCTATTTTCTTATTCCGCACGATTTGAGACGGATTAAAACGATAACAAACGGTCACCGCGGACGCTGCATCCGTCAGCTGTCCTCCGCAAGCTAATCCACTAAGCTTTTTCTAAAAACAAAAATCAGCTTAACCGCATAGATAATTTCTAAGATTCTGGTGACCTTTTTGCAACCTTCTCATGTAGTAGATTTTTCTGCAAAACATTTGTGAGTAGTCGGCCAATCAACCGTATCTGTAGCTTTCACTGCAATAATGTTTCAGCCTGTTACCGAATACGATCGTGGATCGCCTTGAGATGAATCCTAAGACGCTTAAAATGTTCCGTCGTTATTTTGAATAACAGATCTGCCTACTTATTATCAGCATTGTTATTTTGACTAGCAATATCGAACAGGCTGTTTGGATACGTCTATCCACTGGCACAGTTCATAGTCGATAGGCATTGCTGTTTAAGTCCATGTTCATGTCAGACTCAAAAAATGAGATGGAACGATGATCCCGTGAGAGCCATAATTACATCCTGACCGCAGGAGCACAACACCACAGTCAGCATTGAATAGAGCGCCAAATGCAGGATTGCCACGATCCCTACGATCATATGGTCTCACCAGCCTAGGTCATTAACGACAGCAGGGCCTAGATGAGACCCCCGGCGTAGGGATCAGGCAGAAGGAACATTAACATTCATATCGAGCACCACGCACTAAAATATACGATACTACACTACAAACTGTAGAATGTACAGAACGGAGACTTTGGTTCACCGGCCAAAGCAAACCAATGTATTATACATTCATTACCAGTTCGAGCGCAATGTATTATATACGTACATAGACACTTGCCCACTCATATTGTCTGGGGGTGGAGGTGGAGGGGGGTGGGGGTGGGGGTGGGGTGGGTCAATTGAATGCCTTTTAACCCTGTCCTCATTTCCTTCAGTTCTCATTGTATATCCACCGGCTACACACGTGTAGGTGCTTTTGGGCGTGCTCGCGGTTATACATTATATACAGATGCTACAACGTATCGTTTAAAATCTGTTGGCGAGTCCTAATTCAACCTTTCGTTCAATGTAAAGAGTTGAGGCAGCGAAGGAAAGGCTAGCGGCATACATTCCGTGTGGCGCATAGTGGGTGTGGTTATAATTCTTACTACTACTTCTGCCGATTTCAAATTAATAGATGAATATCGATGGCCTGTACCGACGGTTGGTAAGGCCGTTACTGCTGCTGCTGCTGCTAGCGAATCGGTGCGGTTCAGTCTGATCGCGCGGTAGGCGTTTGAGCTCTGTATCTGTTCACGTTCAGTCTTCTATCTCCTCACGGTCGTCCCTCGATCTTCCCTTGTCTTGCAGGAGAAGCACGCGTACCCCCGGTGCAGGAGGCGCTTCGACGCATCGCGACCACCGGCCCAGCCGCGGCCATTATTATTATCATTATGATCAAGGGTTGCTATCTCTTCCCATTTTATATTTTACCTTCTGTTCAAGCGGTCGGCGCTAGCTAGTAACTTATGGGTTCTCAGACACGTTTACTTAAATACGTCACAACAGTTGAACAGAGCAAAGCTAAAGGGAAAAATATGAACAAAAACAGGTTACTCGAGGGGTGCGTATCGCCGATGTGGCGGCTATTCGATAGACTCCAACGACGAAAAGAAACAGACAACAATACGTTGTCGATCGAGGTAGTAGAAATACGAAAAATAATGCGATATGGAACGAAGGAGTAAGCAGGAGTCAAAGAACCACATTGGGTGAAGGACAGAGGAGAACAAAAGGACAGAGACAACCAGAAGTTAAGCTGGGGCTTAGCCCTCACAATGCAGCATAACAAGCAAACATTAATCTGTCTGCGCCTTCACAAATGGACGTATATCTTTAACGGATGTCTTATAATAATAGGAGTAATGTTTGTGATGGGTGGACGTTGGCATCGGTTCCGTCGTACTATTCACGTAAAGCGGAGATTGGACTTAGAACTAGACAAAGAATGAAAGAAAATGAAATGGTAAACGCAAGAGGTAACGAACAAGTGATGTCCATTGACTAGTGCGACTAATTTAATCCGCATGGTCCTAGCGCGCTGTGTAAGCCTTCTAATATCAATACAGGTGTAATCAATTAGTGCTTACCAATTATTGTAACAACATATATGTATATTCCAAGAAATGGAAACAGTAACTTACACGGTAGTGCATCAGAAAACCTCAAATTTACCCTTAAAAAGTTACCGTAAAAGGGCTGCGCATATAAAAGTAAGCCCTAAATCTAATATTGTAGCAGGCACTTTCGGTGCTATACATCTGTATCACTGGCCTTTGGCTCATTCATAGTTTAAACCCGTGCAAAAGGAATGCAGCGCCATTGACAACGGTGCACCGCTGCAGCAGCGGCTGGTTCGGGGGTTACCCGCGACAAGCCCAGCCTCCCATCCCTCTCCCTCAGCAATCGTCGAGCACCAATCTACGTCAACTGGTATCAGTAGTACAAGCAGCTAAAGGGCGACTTGAGCTTCTCCATCTTTTTATCCCGCACTTGGTTTCGATCTCGACTTCGAAGTCGCAGTCGACGGCGATAGGGAATGATACAAAAAGAAAAAAGACTATTTTAAAGGAGAGTCCGTGGCAAGCGGGCGGGCGGGCGGGCGGGCGGGCGGCAGGAAGATCCGAAAAGAACAGCCAACAAAAGATAAAATGATAAAATGCTAATCAGCCTTTTGCCAGTCCAGCATGCTAACTCTCCCTGCTCTCTTCATTTCGTGAAGCAGCAGCAGCAGTAGTACCGATGGCGGCAATGGCACACGACGCTCGTTCTGCCTGTCCTCTTCTGAGTGCTGCCGCTTTTGCTACGGCTGCTCCCCCCGTAATACTCGAACCGGCCCAACTCTCGATGCCCGCCCCATATTTGCCGTCTTCCCCTTCCAGCTGCCTCTCCCAACGCTTCTCTATCCTTTCCTTATTCTTGGCCGCAGTAGCTCGCGATGGCGACGGCAATGGCGGTTGTGTCGGAGGCGGTAGCAGCGCTTTTTTTCGAACAAAAATCGTAAAAATGACGTCTTGGCTTTTGGCCGAGCGGCGTTCTCGCTGGCAGCAGACCTTTTTGAAACTCTATTCAATTCTCGAAGAAGAACGAAGAGGAAGGATTGTTGAAGGGGACTTCATCGGCCTGCGCCGGGCACCCTCAGTGGCGGTAGCAGCGGCCTTCCCGACTTTTTCGGCGATTGCGACGTCGGTTCGTGGCTGCGTCGTCGGCGGGGGTGGCGATGGCATTGGTACTGTTCCTTAGCCTCTTACCCCTTGACAAAACAGCAGTTGCGGCAGCAGGGGCCGCTAGAGAGCGAAGAAGTTTCATAGTTTTCCTTTTGAGGAGATCGAGAGGAACTTTATTATTTTGAGGAGTCAATTTTAAGAATATTAAGATCTCTTTAAAAAGAAGAAGAAGAACGAACTGAAGGGCGACGGCGGTGGCTTCGGTCGATGACGGCAGTGGCGAACGAAGGAAAACGAAGGGTAACGAAACGAAAGGCGAAAAGGAAAAATAATCGGGCGACCGTCACAACAGCAGCAGCAGCGGCATAGACGACTAGGAGCGGCCTCAAGTCCGAAGTTCGGAAACTCGGGCTTGGCTTGGCCTGGCCAAAAGGGGTTCAACACGGAGACACACAGACTTTTGGGAAGTGAAGGGGCACGATTTGGAGTGAAATCGACTGACTCTGCAATGAACTAACTCGCGCTGTGAAGAAGAGAGTTTTCGGGCTTCAGGGCAACAAAACGGAAGAGCAAGAGGGGGTATGGGTCCAGGAAGGACTTTCTGGAGAGGCAGAGACGCGCGCAAGCTCGCATCGGCAACCCGAGGGGCGGACCACCACGTCCATGATCAAAGGGATCACAACTAAACGAACAAAACAGATGACGATAGTGCCGACAGTCGTGGCGACATCGCGAACGCCGTGACTATACAGACGTATCCCCGCATACACACAGGGACATGAACTGGTTCAATAGCAATCATTCTGGAAGTGGCACAGAGCAATGGCGACGGTTGGGGTCTCTTACCCTAATGCCGACCGAAGTTGCGCTGACAGAGAGTTGTTTCTATTACCGGCTGGCATAACTGGGTAAAGCTGTCATTTCTTTCTGAAAATCTTAACTTGACAAAGGACGTTTGTCGTTGGCAAACACGTTTAATGTCAGAGTATCCTATTGAAATATAAGATATATAGTTAATATATGATCTGTCATGAAAGTGTCAGATATTTTTCTGGTATGTTTCGTTCTAATAAATGTATTTGTGAATTTCATTGTTCCCAGAACTCGGTGTATGCAGGCTGATACGAGAACTCGTTGTCAGCATTAAGTATCGCTAAATAAAAATATTTTTTTCTTTCGTTATTATTTGAGCTTTGACTTTTGTTTAGAAAAAGGAACCGCGTAAGGAAATGACTAGATATCGTAACTTAGGCCACTGTTTTAATTTGGCGCATTTTATTAAACCTAACGCGAAACTTGTTTATAGCCATTCTAAAGTATATTCATGGTTGTTATGTATAGGAATAAATGTATTCTTCATTTCGCGCAAGTTGACCAATGTTTTTTTGACTAGAGATTGTTAAGCTTTCCTTATCTTTGAGCTACGAGGTGTTCAAGCAAAGTTATCCCTACCTACCTTTGATTGATGTTATACTTAATCCTATATTAAAAAAAGAACTATCCTATAGCAGCATAGTATATAGTAATGTTTTAGAGAAAAAAAGGTTGGTCCGGTCACTTGTGGCAGACATCAGATCAGACCAATGGAATGAATAATATGAAAACTATCAGCTTTTATTAATGATCTAAATGCACACATTTTACGAAGGAAATCTTATCGACAGATTTGTTAGAAAGCAATAGATGTAATTCCAAGTAACCCTATTCGTGAATGGCCTCTGGAAGTAAATAGATGATACTGAAACTACGGTACCTGGCGTTCAGGCGTTTCCACGGCCCCGTACGCGTTGGGCATATACTTTCGCTTTTGGCCTGACGTCAAGGGCTCCAATAGAATTAACAAAAAAAAAATCGCATTTATTACGTGTCTAGCGCAATCAATATCTTGCACACCGGGCATGTTCAAAGGAAACAAGGTCAAAGAGTTCTATCTATCTCACGGGTGTCGGAAGGTCTTATATTTCATCTTGAATAAGCAGACTCAAGACATGGCATTTTTCTATTGCTTGCCACACGTGGCAAAACAGAGACAAATATGAGGGGTGGTAAAAGTGGGCTTGAACGTTGGTCAATATGAAGTCAATCGGAACATATACTTCTACAGCTGATACTCAGGTTACATTTATGTGTTAGCCAACTAAAAAGACCTGATCGTCACCCAGAACAGTTACCAAAAGATGCCCTGTCCTATCATTGGAAAGATGCAGGAGAAGTTACTCGAGAAAAACCTTCGCTCCAACCTGTATATAAACGGAAGTCAACAAATACTCTGATTAACTGGACGTAGCGTTTCATATCTTTTACGTTCCCACTTCCTACCATCCTAATGACGGTTCCGTACACCAGCAGGTGATCACTCCGTAATATTAATTTCTCGAACCATGCGCATGATGAGTCCCATCACTGAAGACTCATGATCAAAGAAAGAACTGAGCTTAGCTTAATAGTTGAAGTTTGATTTCTTATCGACTATATATATATATATTGATGGCACTTTTAATCTATCTTCTAGTGGTGGAAAAGTGTTTCGTTCGTGTGATGGCTGGAACTGCGTCAGTTACTTGCTATAAATAGCATAATAATTGGGTCATGTAGTAGAACAAAGTCTTTTCTGTTCACCCAGAAGATCTGACTATATATATATATATATATATATCATCGCTGGCGAGCCGTAATACCCTAAGATGGTTGTAATGACGGCGGTGGCGTAAGTTTGACGATATGAGTCGAACAGGCATATTTCAATATATTCACACGTCTAGCAGGCTGCTGTGGCCGTATCAAAGTGGGCAATTCCTCTCCAAAGTGCGATTTCACTTTTCCCGGCTGAGTCGTCATAGAACTTCCACTACTATTACTAGGATCCAGCCTTTTCCACTCGTAGCCCATCGGCATCCAGGGGGGCGAAGAGTAATTTTAGGCTTTTCATAATAAAAATAATAACCATAATTTCTTCGATTTCCTATTCGAAACAGGAGAGATGAAATAGAGTGCGACCATGAAAGAACTGAGTGAGTTAGAGAGAAAAAGGACGACGACGTAAAAGCAGTAGCAGCAGCAGCAGCAGCAGCACCCGCACCCGCACCCGCACCCGCTGCAATGGCTGCTGCTACTGCCGCAATTCGGGATTTGAAGTTATCGAAATGCGCAGAGTTGCATACTCATTTTGTTTCCGTGGTAACGTCTAATTTGAATTCGGATTCTCCCTAAGCGCGTCTACCGACTGCTCGTTGGTTCACTTGTGCATTGAGGTTCCTCCGCGCAATTTGAATAGCGGCAAAAGCAGCAGTAGCAGTAATAGCACGACGACTACGAGCAACTTCATAATCTCAACATTGATCAATAAAACATACGCACACATAATTTTCTATACAATCTAGGCGAAGAACGACTGTAGTTCGTGATACACTGAGTCGTCATCAATTCAACTGGCTACTGGCATTAATGATGGAAAGCGCAGATCAATCCACAGGTCCTTTCACTTCCGGAGAACTTTTTCCTCGCTACTAACGATCTTAGTCATAGCCTAGGTGTATGGTAGGTTTCTTTTTACCTATATACATACATACATACATACATACACACACATATATGCAAGTGAATTGCTGCGTGCTAAACGGCCACTTTCGGTACGGTACGTTTGTAGGACCTGCGTTTTAATGTAGTTTAATTTTTGTGATTTTATAAACGTAAACGTATTGAAACATTCAGCATCCCAGCAGTTTTTACAGCTAATTAGTCAAAATATATCACTTTTACGTTTGACTGCTATTTATAGCAGTGAGTAAAAGTTATCGAGTTTTTTGGTCGAATAAGCCAACCCGCGTCCCTAATAACTGCGTCACACAATAAAACCGTGCTATTATAAGTCTTATGACAAATGGTCACGCACTTCAGTTCCACTAGCTAGTGACGCCATCTCTTATTATGGTATAATTTTCTATTGATTTAGTAGTTCAACTATTTTTTTTATTATAAATGCGTCGATCTTGAGTGCGTGTCAGTATAATAATCTTTCAACAATTACACTGACTATGCACTGAAATTAGCTAACATAAAGAACACTCCTCGAAACTGTGTGTAGGAATGGTCCTTTTTCGGCCTTCGGTTTATGAAGTCTTAAGAGTCCTTCAATCAAACCATCGGAGCCGCTTAAGCCGATAGCATCAATCAGTCCACTGGCTAATGTTATTTGTCATCTGTTGAGTTGATTTGTTTATGCAGGCATACAGGGAGCCTGTAAAAAGTAGTTCCAGCGGTCGCTTGCTGCAACCTGCTAGCCAGGTCGCGATAGACGCTTTTAAAAAACAAGGGAAAAAACTAGCTGAGTAAGTTCTGCTAGGGAAAGTTCTTTTGGATTCACTAAAACCAGGTGCAGGGAAGATGAAGTATGTTAAGTTCTTTGTATACTTAGGATTGACACCGAAGTTCACTAATCAATATTTCCGAACTCATACATACATAATGAAACATCGGACTGGTAACTATTAAGCAAAGCATGCGAAACGACGCAGCTGATACTTCGTTCTCTCCAAAAGTCCACAATCGCGATTCGAAAGATAATTGATATCGTAGACAAAATACAGGACGCCGGATTATATGTTACGCGGGTCACTATTCATCGATCTAATTGTTTCATTCAATAACTTGGCTTTCTTTTCGTGCTGTCTTACGTGTACGATAGACATCGTGTACGTTACTGAGCTTTTATTCCTCTCTAACGAAAAATGACTCTATAGAAGTTTCATTGGCAAACAAAGGATGATGTTGAGCGTAGGTAACAACAGATCAACGACTCACTGAATGGGGCAGCACCGCAATCGTGTTGAAATGTTTGCATCCAATGTCGGATCGATTCCCCATCGGTCTATTACATTACTTGCTCCGTTTATGGCCTCCTAAAGGAGCTGCTCTCTATCTAGTCCTAATCCGAGACTAGCTGAAAGACGTCAGGTGTAGGAAACTTCATAGCGATGTTGTTACCGATATCAGCCTTGACTCTGTCCGACATGAGAAAATGATCAACTGGCATAATTCTTTTTCTGTGACCCCATCTGCTGACGACGTCAATCCACCGACGTGACGGGAACGCACAGCACGATATGAATCACGATACCAAAGAGCTCTGATGAACAATTCTAAGACTCTCACATTCTAAGCTTTAGTGGACAAGTAACTTCTGCTGCTGCTGCTGTTATAGACTAGACAAAGGGTGGTACAACTTTTATACAATCTGATTGTAATAGTTTGTAACATATTCTGTTTATCTAAGATGTTTTGCTTAGTCTCGTCAACGAACGACAGGGACGTTTTAACAGCGCACTTTGTTTCGTTTGTCGCTACTACTGCTACGAATAGAGTGGACTGGTTAGAGATAATTTCAGCAACTGTAAACAAGGACTAGTATGTACGAAAGTAGATATAGAGATATAGAATAGATAGATAGAGAATAGATGTACAGCAGTGTTCTAAAATACGTCACCGATTTACACGTAAGCTGGACTTCGCATGGTGAAACTCTATTCAAACACACTGTTTATATGGTGAAAGCAATAGCTTATATACAGCATTAGCATTAGGCCGATAGAAGCTGATTTGCCTTTTTTTGAGCCTTAGGATCAATACGATGCCGGCGGCCATTTCGCTAACGGCAGTTTGATAATAGGCAGTTGCCGCTTAACTATAACACGAGGCTATTGTTGCTGCTGTTTCTATTGCTATTGGAAAAACACCGTTATACCATATACATACATGGCTGCAGTTAATCTATGTGTATACTTTAATAAACATGATTTCGAATACGATAGATTCAACGTTTGCTTTTCAGAGTAGGCGAGTGTCAAAACTGGAATCTTCTGCTATAAACCAAACCAACTAGGAAATAACCTTTTCTCCCATACCGAGGCAGTGGGAAATAATAAGCGTTATAATTCTCTCATTCGTAAGCTCGTCCTTTGTTTCTTTGCCCCAATGCTGGTTTCGTTTCGAAGGAGGAAAGACCGGATATCGGCGAGTCTAGCCGACGAGATGATGTGTCATGAAAATTAGCCGAATTGAAAGATAATAATAATAATAACTCTAATTATCGTTTGCTAATCACCACCCACATTAACCGACGATAGATGTGTTGGCTACTTTCTGTCTACTATTGGCACCAATGCCCTTTCGAGCTGTCCTTTTCTTTCACTTCTGCGCACAGACGCGCGGTCTTTCGCTTTCTCATTGGCTTCATTCCTACCCCTTGGGATAGATACACAATGGGGTGCCGTCTTCGCCGGACTCTGACAATTTGGCTCGAGGTTTGAATTTTGAACTGTGTGTGTGCGTGCGTACGTGCGTGCGTGCGTCCGTCCGTCCGTCCGTCCGTCCGTCCGTCTGTGTATGAGAGCCACCAGTGGTGTTTTGAAGATACCGACCAATAACAGACAGCATTAACTGAGCGAGCTGGAGCAATAGCGCTCAGCATGCGACCAACCTCGCCCGGACGCTCCGTGTCTGTGTCTTCGCTTACTGGGTAGGTCCTGTCACTTGTGCACACCGCCGAATGCAGCGTTTCTCGTCCCCCCTATTTGCTTCACTATATCTAGCGAAAGTACGGCAGGGGACGACGATCGGCATTCGAACGCAAAAGGACGTTAGAAACATTCGTGAAAATGGTCATTAATATCAGGAATAGGCGGGACTCTGAAGGATGGTGAAGGCACGAGCTGAACGAGGCTCTTGTACACGAGATTTCTACAGTGAGCCAAAGAAATCCTCAAGCTCGATAAAGAGACGATAGAGGGCAAAAGGTCGTTGTGATAAGCCCGCGTAGAGATGCGAGAATAATAAAATGGTGGAAAAGTAAAACAGCGGAGGGGGCGGTAGATTGGAGTAATTATATGGCGAAGGTCCAGAAGGAATGAATGCACAAGCAGTGGTTTGTAGGTTTGATCGCACAATTTTGTTTATGCACGAGACACACCTAGGTCAGTCGCCATCATGTGAGCCGAAATATCTGAATTGTTACCGATACGATGGCTAGATCATGTACAATGGTGCTGGTGCTGCAATATGTCTTCGGTGGATAGAAAAAATTGTATCGTAAAAAAATTTTCACGGAGTAAGATTTTTTTCGTTAAACAATGAAAGCTTTTCGTGCAGAGAGCCTTGAATGGATATGTGCAATGCAGCCTTAGGCACCCTCGCACGGAACTCCATCTTCAGCCAACATTCAAAGTGGTCCTGTTGCTAATTTTAACGAACAGCGGATCACCGAGAACGAGCGATGCAACACGTTGACAATTGAAAACAAATGGCGTTAAGCCCTTTTGCCCGGAGCCATTTCATATTCTGTTAATTAATTAAATTAGCTTCTAATTTTAATTATTGAGAGTATCTATTATAACTAATGTGCTCTATCATTTTCTCAAGTAAATGTTTTTGGTCGCATTTACATTAGGCCCTACGAGATCGAATGTAAAACAAACAAATCTCTACTATCTCACTCAATGCAGAAGCAGCAACGAAATATCTTTTCAAAGTATTTTTGTTTTCATTTGCGAGTGTGGCCTAAAACAGGGAATTTCGGGTGAAAAATCAGCGCACTCTGCTACTAACAATACCATAAGCTATATATCAAATTTCTAAATATGGTCTTGATATTTTTAATTTTGTATTTACGCTCCATATGGATTGAATAACTGCTGTACAATTGGCATTAATTTGTTATTATTGGCTTAGGAACTGCGGGATGAAAGCATTGCAGACTTTTCGCTAGTGCCATTTGATCTTTCTATAAGGACGGGAGTAAATCGGATATTCAGAAGATAAAGGAAACGTTTCAAAGTAGTCCTACGTTTTCAGAAGGCACCGTGCTATTTGAGAACATGCACTTTCAAGCAGACGTTCAATTGCGTTGTACTGATTAAAGTTCTTGCTATCTAATGACTAAAAATACATCCAGAAGCATCTAAAATACAGACGTACGTTATTTGAAAGGAGCATTGCGTTACGAAAACCTATTTCAGCCTTCGTCTTTACGCGATCCGTGCACGAATTAAAATCATACCAGAAGAGCCATGGGCACAGTTGTCGATAGTCACATAAAAGGCACACAGAAGTATCGGATGGGTGCCCGTTTATAGACCTCCCATCTAGATCCTCAAATTCGCCTTTAACATCTATACATACTTAGTCCTTTATCGAGTGAAAGGAAGCTGTTTTTTTCTTGGATGGTTATGATAAACACAGTTGAAATACCTACACTTACAGGTGCTTACAACCAGGACATATCCGGTGGCAACTAATCCATGGAAACATTGTTTAAGCAACATTCACACGTTCGATTGTTCCCGCCGTCCTCTACCGCTATCCTTGATTGCTCCCTTAGTCCCTATAATAACAATATTTCTGGGCGAACTTTACTTCTTCAGATGCGCCGATGTGTAAAGAGTCCATGATGATCTCTAATTGCTCCATTGGCGAGAACTTCTCACGGGCACAATTTACAAAATTTGCATCATCTTCATAGCTACGAATAGAATGGAGTGGCCATATTGGGTTCTCTTTCGCGGCGAACTCGACTATATGGTGTCGGTTCGTCTCCTCACCAGAATCCGCGCCGCCCTCATATGATCGGGCCCACAGCAGCGGCGGCGGCGGCAGAAGTAGCGCGACGACCAGGACGAGTGAGAGACCTGTGCTTCTGCTGTTGCTGTAAATGACTCTACTTATCAGACATAAGTCAGTCCCCGCGGTCAGATACGCTGCCACCTATGTAGGACCATCCATAGGCGCTGCCATGCGCCTTTCCTGAGGTGGGAACATGAAGTTCGAATGCTACAAAAGGGAGATCGGCGTCTGGAGACACATTCACTCTTACAAATAGGCGTTCACTGGCTCATACATGGACGTCTTGTGGCTGCAAAGAAGCTGCCAAGATGAACTTGACAGTCAAACAAAGATCTTTTTCAGCAGCATGCTTATTTTCCACGCAGATAATATATGTGTATGTATATATATATATATAGATGTTAGATTTGAATAAGAAGGAATAGGTGCAGGCTATGACTTTTGCAGGCTGCTAAATTGCTCCTACTTCTCGTTGAGGATTGAAGTGTGTTTCGCTCTATTGCAGCTTCGTGTTTTGTTGCTAAATAGTGTTGACAAGATATATCTATTCTAGCAAAAATAAGTAAATCTTATGTTCGGTTACGTGCAGGCTTTCTACCTTAGGCCTCATTTGAGTGACCAACTTTCACATATTTTCATAGTTGCAAATCTAAATTAACCAGCGATAATATAGATGATGAATGATACAGCGCAACTTTTGCGTCATTGGTGTGGGCATATTATTGAGTATCAAACAATAAGCGTACTATATGTCGAGTGTTAGCTGGAGCTAAGGAAGTGCTTTCGCATTGTCTGATAGGATATTACAAATCCGCCCGTACTTACCTAGACGAAAAATGCCTAAACAAGACCTAATAGAAAACAAACTATTGTTAATATATCTATAGAGTAAAAGAGATAGGCCAAAGTAGAAGGTCTTGAGGCATGAAGCTGTAAGAAAGCTCATTTACTGTTTGTACTATGTAGGCAAAATGAAAATCAGCTGCAGATACTTCCTGCTCCAGCACGGATTGTCCTGAGGATGTTGTCCTGCAACAATCCACAGGTGCCACAAGACGAATCAACGCTGTTGGACCACTCAGAGCTGTGTTAGTGCTTTAAAGTTGAATAGCCCACACGGGACATGTTCGAAAAGAATCAACTTGTCTACATAAGTTAAAACCTAATTAGTACCGTACAATTCGAAAGGTTCCACGGTAAAATGCATGAAAGCCATGGATCTAACCGTTATACAAGGGAATTACTTGAGACATCTTGAAATTGTATCTCATTTCCAATGGAAAAGTCAAATGCACAGACTTTAGATGCAGCTAAAGTGAAAATCACAGATCTTGGTAGCTTGACCCACAAAGTTCATTATTATCGTCACTTTTCACTTTGTCGTTCTCTCCATCAGAACTGCCGATTCAATGGTCGTAATAGAAAACAGCGACGATTGTGTGCCGTGACGTTCGTGTGACTGCCGTCTCTGAACCTAGAGATACTCTGGAAATGGTCCTGCAAACGCATTTAGCATGTCCTTGCTATTCAAACATCACACCGGTTAACGATAACTTTATCGATAGAAAACTTTGATTGATCGAGGGAAACCTGCTACATCAATCAACTTAAAGCAGCCACCAAATCATGCCGTAAGCTTATTAATTTTTGCTCGCACAAAAAACAGATCCCGCCCCTTTCATCTTTGACATACGTTTAGACCAATGCAATAGGCTATATGCCGTATTAGCCATGTCAATGTCCATTCATATCTCTTGATTTGATATGCCGCCCCGGTCGTACACGGGTTCGTTTCATTGAAAACTTCCTTTCATAGAAAACAACGAGAAGTGTTTGCGGAACTTTCTGGGACTTCACTTCATCAATCACAGTATTTCAAGCTCTAGTCATAACTGGCTGGATAGATATTCAGTAATTGTATGCCACGAAAAGGCATCTGTCGGAGGAGTCCCGCTAACGGTTTCCGATTGCCACAGGTCTGCCAGAGAACGAGCTAAGAGTGGAAGTTACACGAGCTGTTATATTGAAAGTGGACTATCTTCCGTGTCGCTGGTTTTCAGGTAAAGACGGACGTTAGCGGCTAATTATTAATATTAACTAT